>NC_086444.1:797272177-797569677 GCF_028390025.1 Pseudophryne corroboree | reverse complement strand
GCCGGAAGCAGTAATTCACCTGACCCCCTTGATGGAGAAGCCGCTGGATGCCGCCGGTGAAGAGGAAGCCACTGGATGCCGCCGGAGAGGAGGAAGCTGCCAGCCGCCCTAGCCTTTTGAGACTGAGACATCTTCACAATATCTCTGTGAGTACTGGTTTTTATTCAGGGCCCTAGCAAAGGCTTAGGATTCCCTTATAGCTGCTCTTTAGCATTTAGTTTTTAGTTAGATAGGTAGCGTTTAACTTAGAAGTTCTAACTAAGTTACCCAGCTCCGGCCAGCGCGCGCTACGGGATCCCACTCACCCAGTCCCACCGCGGCGCAGCTCCAGCTTGTGTTCTAAGTTAGAACACAAGCGGGAGCTGCACCGCGGTAGGACTGGGTGAGTGGGATCCCGTAGCGCGCGCTGGCCTGAACTGGGTAACTTAGTTACGCGTGGCTGAGGAGAAACCTCGGTCGCGTGGGTTGCAGCGCGCAGGGCAGCCCTTCTCTTCTCCGGCGGGCGCCGCTGTGGGACTGGATGAGAATGGTCCCGCAGCGTGTGCGCTGGCCGGCGCGCAAGTATCAGAGACAGCGCAGGAAGCACTTCTCAACGGCGGCTATTCACTGGTTCTATCAACGCCGCTGTGGGACTGGATGTGACGGGTTTATGTACATTGGGGCTGATATTGCTTATATTAACAGGAGAGTTAGTGGATGGGATTGGAAGTTTGGGCCTCCTTCGTTCATTAAGGTCTCCCTGCTGAGCTATTATACTCCCTTTTATTGCTGGGGTGCCTAATCTGCTATAAATTTTATTTTATTTATTTCAAAATGTTTCCACAGAAAATGGAGAAAGGAACCGAAATCTTACATGGACATTTTCATTTTAAATCTCTACCCGATGGCACAGTTGATAAAACCAAAGTTATTTGTAAACACTGCAAAGCTGAATTTTCTTATCACCGGAGTACTTCGAGTCTGAAGTATCACTTAAATGCAATACACACCGTTGATGCCAGCAACTCACCCACTCAAACAAACAGTGGAGGGAAGCTTCGGCAGACTACATTGGATACAGCGTATGGGAGAAGTGTAGATAAACAAAAGCAAGAAAAGCTAACAAATAACATAGCGAAGTGGATAGCTACAAACTGCAGGCCAATTAGTATTGTCGAAGATGTCGGTCTGAGGAACGTTCTTAGGATCGCAACGAATGACAGCACGTATGAGCCTCCCTCAAGACGCACCATCACAAGAAGAGTACATGACTTGTATGAAAATGAGAGGACTACAAAAGCGATGGCGTTACAATGTGCACCACATGTTGCTCTCACTGGAGATTACTGGACATCGCTGGGTAACCATAATTACCTCGGAGTTACAGTGCATTATATTGATGAACACTGGGAGCTACATTCACATACTCTGGGGTATATTTACTAAGATTCGTATTTTTCAGAATCATGTTCAAGTTCAATCACGACTGACATCGACAGTGTAAATCTGCAACTTTTTGAATTGATTACGACTCATTTACTAAGCAGTCGTATTCGTATTTTCCGTATCTTCCGATGTCGATGTCATTCGTGCTTTTTTGCTGCTGAATGCGGCCGCGTTTGCTATTTTGCGGCCGCGTTGTTGCGTTTTTTTTACGACTGCGTCACAAGTCTGTTACGGCAGTGATTTGGAATTTGCGGCCGCGTTTTTACTCCTAAGTTTCGTTTACGTCACGCGGCCGTGATTGGTTGTATTCGTGAAGGAGGAGTGTCTGTGCATGTTACTATAAAAACGCCCCAAACACTCCGCACCTCGTGGGTTTAGCTAGTGGAGAGGAGAGAGGAAGGTGTATTTGGAGTTGGTGAGTTTGGTGGAGTTTTTGGTGGATTTGGAGAGGAGTTTGGTGATTGTTGAGTGCTGTACTGTGTGTGTTAGTAGTCTTGTGATCTTTGTAGTATTGTTTTTTCCCAGTTTGTAAAATTTTTTGTCCTTGTTTTTTTTTTTCAGTCTTTTGTCATTGTTTGTGAGTGAGTGAGCGTGTGTGTTGGCTGTGTGGTGTGTAGTAGGAGTAGTGGAGGAGTGTGTTTTGTGTTTTCATTTTTGTGTGTTTTATGTTGTTTGTCATGTCCGACTCAGAGGTCAGTGTGGTGGCGGAGGTTAGTGAGGTGGAGGCTGGTAGTGAGGTGGAGGCTGGTAGTGAGGTGGAGGCTGGTAGTGAGGTGGAGGGGGGTAGTGAGAGGGAGGAGGTTAGTGAGGAGGAAGAGGAGGGGGTGCCTGTTGCTGGATTTTCCAGTGATAGTGATGGTGTTGTGGCACCGCAGCCACGCACCACTACCAAGACTGGCAGGAATATAAAGTTCAGCTATGCTGAAAACATGGCGTTGGTGCGTGAGCTGATGAAGCACCATCGCCAATTGTTTGGTCAGGATGCTGCCAGGGTGTCCTCCCGCAGGAAGTCTGCCCTGTGGGGGCAAGTCATACTTGCTGTGAATAGTGAGGGTGTGGTGAGGCGGACAGAGGACACGTGCCGCAAGCGTTTCTATGATATTAAGCGGCGTGTCAAGGCCAAGATGGCCAAAGAGTCCAAATCTGCACGGAGAACCGGAGGTGGGCCACCTTTACGTGTAAGCTATCGGGACTGGGAGGAGCCTGTGCGGGCATTGATTCCTGGCGAAGTGGTGTCTGCTACTCATGTCCGGGATTCGGACCGACCCACGCAGGATGGTAAGTTTGTTTTGTAATATTGTTCTTAAAATGTCTGTAAAATTTAGTTAATTTCATTTTTAAAGTTTAAAGGATGATTTTTTTCTCACAAAACAGATTGCATGCCTATGCTCCCTTAAGGTGTGTTTGTGTTTTGAATGTTTTTTTTTCTTTTTTTGTTGCAATTTTTGGCGATAATGCTTGAACATGTGTGTTTGTTTAAAATCCACAAAAGGTTTTTGTTTTTTTTAAGAACAGAAAAGCGGGGAAATTTTTAAAACATTACATTTTAAAAATATTTGCAAGTACTCAATCTCTGCAATATCTGAGACCAAAAACTTATTTTAAATAAATTTATTGTGTGCCACATCAAGTACATTTTGATATTCAACTCAAAATCATGAATGTAGAAGCTCTTAAGCTTAAAAATTTGTTTTAAACAAAACCATATAGATGCTTACAGTACATTAATGGTTTTCAGTGGGTCATTTTTCCAAAAACATGGTAATAATGTTGGGGTCACTTTTTCCACAGTCACACAGACCAGCCGCCCAGACAGGCCTCACACAAGTCAGGATGATGCCGGTATTGCAGGTAAGTCTTCACTGTAGTCACATATTCTGAAAACACATAGAAGTACAAAATATTAAGTTTAAATTTTGCACCTAGGTTCTGCTTCTGGAAGCCGACCTCCTGTAAGGCGCCCATCACAGGGCTTGGGCCACTTACCCAGGAGGCCAACTAAGACACGGCGTCTTGGCTCTGATTCCGCACCTCCATCATCCCCACCCAGGCGAAGACTTTCGGCAGTGTCACCCCAGCCACCACTGGCACTATTGTCGAGTTCGCAGAGTGATGAGGCCAGATCACCTCAGTTATCTGGTGAGTAAAAACATAAATTAAACACATAAGCAATAATATACACAGTACACTTAAGATGTTGTTAGTTGGTTTGGAGTTTACATGTTTTCCTCAACAATCAATGTGATGTAACGTCTTCAATTGCTCAAGGTGCTTTAATAAAATTAGATAAGGTCTTAGTGGATGGTCTAGACAACCTATTTGTATGAAAAGAACAGATTTGAGGATACATTAAGCACACACACGTTCACATTTTTAAAAAAATATGAATAAAATTAAATGTTGGACCGAAAAAAAAAAACCATTAGAGTGTTCACACATCGCCCCTGTCCAGTATGTAGATGGCTTACTTGCTCCGCTCCTCTGGACTATACAGGTAAGTAGTCTATATCGTGGTGAGGGGAGGGAATCTAACAGTGTAATGGTGTGGAGGGAAGTTAGTTAAGTGAGGAATATGCAAATTTGGCAATGTTTGCGCCTGTGTTGGTTTTTTAAAATATAAAAATTATAAATTGTTAACGTTGAGAAAAACAAGTGCTAATAATGCAAAAATGTAGTATTAGGAATGTATTAATGTGTTGCATTAGCCAGGCCAAATTAAAAAAAATTACAACATTGCATGTTGCCTACCCCATACAGAGCACAACTTGATGTCCGCCGAGGACCAGCAGGGACCAGAACAAGAGCCATCCTTCACACTGCAACTTACAGCTGTTGATCCAAGCATGCCAATACAGTTGCAGGATATACCCCAACCATCCATCAGTCCCCAACTGGCACAAGCTCCGCCCCCAAGCCAAATTCCTGGCGATTTTTGGGCCAGTTGGACAAGCCAACAGGCCCAAAGCAATGCCACCCTGACCCAACATACACAACACCTTGCCAGTCTGCCCCATCATCTACCGCGTATTAGTCGCAACTCGGGCAGACTGATAGTACAAGTAGGGAGAATGGCTACCTCAATGGAGCAAATTAGGGCTGAAAACAGCCAAATGAATGCACATTTATCCCGCATTATAGATGAGCAACAGCGACATCAGCAGGCACTCGTTCAGATCATTCAACACAATCAAGTGGTGAATGAGGCCTTATCCAGGATTGTAGCCAGCCACACTGCTACAAACACTCAGCTGATTGCCAGTTTAAATAATTTGAGCAGCAATATTGCTATGATGGGAGCTCAGCAAGTTACCTCCAGCTCGGGGACCACGACCCCTGTTCAAACGCCAGTAACCTCCCCTGTCCGGCGTTCCTCAAGAGCACGTGCCAGTGAGCCAGCACCCAGCACACACAAGCGAAAAAAATAACACCAATCTTTTTGTGCAAATAAATACAAAAATTTGTTAAAAAAACACATTCCTGTGTCCGTCTCCAAAATTTTTTAAGCTGGTCTGTATGTATGTAGTTATGTTTTTCAAGGGTAATGACTGTAAATGTTTTGTTAGCATCAACTAAGCACAATGGACACACCACTATAAACAACAAACAGTAAGTAACAGAACACACAATAGAAAGTAGAGCAAAGTGTTTAGTGAAGGATAATTACAGCATAATAAAACTTACCTGTAAAATATCGCAGGATCACTTCTTGACGTACCTGCCTCCCTACAATTGTACTCACACTGTCACCAGATGTATCTAACTCCTCTGCTTGCTGACTGCTTTCTCCCTCACCATGTGCCAGATGTTGACTTAAACACAGATTATGGAGAAAACAGCAGCAGAACACAATCCGAGTCACCTTTGAGGGACTATACAACAAAAGGCCACCAGATTTATCCAGACACCGAAAACATGACTTCAGCACCCCAAAACATCTTTCTATCACATTCCGCGTAGCCTTATGTGCATGATTATAACTGTGTTCAGCAGGAGAATCAGGTTGGGACAATGGAGTAAGGAGCCAAGAGTAGCAGCCGTAACCCCCATCACCTGAAAAACATATATAGTCAACATTAGGACATATGTTAGATTATTCTATCACCTCCTCCAAAATCTAGGCTGTGGTTAAAAGACATACACACATAACATTTTCAACATACCCAACAGCCAGCCATCAGGCATTTGTCCCTCCTCAAATTTATCGAAGAGCGATGACTGACTGAGGATGAAGGAGTCATGGCAGGCACCAGGGTAACCTGCAACAACACTCATAATTTTTAAATTTGCATCACAGACCACCTGAACATTAGTTGATTGATCCATATGCCTATTAGTATATATATACTGGCGGCCCTTAGGTGATCTCAGCTGAACGTGTGTGCAATCTATGGCCCCCAGCACATTGGGCATGCCTGCAAGCTCATAGAAAGCTACCCTGACAGCACTCCACTCCGACTCCTCAGTAGGGAAGCAGATTGAGGCTTTAATGTGTGGCTCCAACACATCCAAAACCTGAGTGGACATTAAATAAGCTAAGGTGAGTGTCATGTTAGGTATTCTCTACAATACTGTGGTGTTTCAACTTACACAAGCAACACTTAGCCATAACCGCATATGTATTTTTAGACTCACCTGCATCAAAAATCTTGAAAAGGTGGGCTGTGAGATCCCAATGACGTCGCCTGCCACAGCCTGGAAGCTCCCAGTAGCCATAAAGTGTAACACAGCCAGGAGTTTGTGTAGGCCTGAGACAGAGCGAGAGCGTGCTGTCTCAGGGTCTATGCCCAGTTTGACAAGGTCATACAGGTGGAAAATGTTGTTTCTATTTAGGCGGAACATCTGTATGACCCTATCATCGGACAATGCATTTAAGTTTAAACGCCCTCTAAAAAAACGAGGCTGGCGCAGCCTCCGCGGTACCTGGACAACCTGTTGGCCATGTTCACTTACCTGGTCCTGATTCCTGGAAGCCTCATGGAGCAGTCTAACGTATCCCACAGCCAACAAAAAACCATTGCCACACACTACAGCCGCCATTTCAGAGTGAGAGTAGTTCAGAATGTGCCTGAAACACTTTTATAGGCCCAAAAAAACAGGTGTGAGTAATGGATAATTAAGTTCACATGTAAACGCGGTTTTCAAAGGCTGGCGCGTTTTTTTTTAGGAAAAAAATGCGAATCGTAATTTTTCGCGGCCGCGAAATCATTTTCGCGGCAGCAAATGCAATTACGAATGGTTAGTAAATGACCGAGATTCATATCTAAACAGGCGTAATTTGACCGATGGTGTATTCATTCGTAATTTTGAACTTGGACTAGCAAAAAAATACGAATGACCTCATCACTGCCGTGATTAGTGTTTAGTAAATGACCGAGATGACACTTTGAAGAAAAAACGCCATCTCGGTCAAAATCGGGAGCTTAGTAAATATACCCCTCTGACTGTAATGAAAACAGAAGAGAGACATTTTGCTGAAACGTGCGCTGAACATTTTATTCATGTTGCACAGGAGTGGAACATTTCAGATAAAGTCGGCACACTTAGCACAGATAGTGCAAGAAATATGATTGCTGCTGCAAGACACCTGCCTTTTGAACATGTCCCCTGCACTGCGCACAGTCTCCAGCGTTCTGTCACAGTATCTCTGCAGAACAGTGTGTTTGACAATGTCCTGGCCAAATGCAGAAAAGTTGTAGGCCACTTTAAACACAGTCCAGCAAGTGCTGCAGAATTACAAAAACAACAAATTCAACATAGACAAAATAAGGAGTCACTTATAGAAGATATTCCAACCAGATGGAATTCGACTCTGGACATGACAAAAAGTGTCTGTAGAAATGAACAGCCACTGAGGGATGTCCTCACCACACACAACACCAAGATTGCCATGCCAACTACAGCTGAAATGGACAAACTGCAGAGGTTGGAAACGCTACTGGAGCCCTGCAGGTATATTTTACATACTTCATATATTTCATTTTTCCACTGTCCTGTCTGTAAAAAATATAGCATGAATGGGATGTAGTTAGGTAGGTTTAGGCACTTACTGGTGGTGGGTAGGAAGCAGGGAGGGTTAGGGTTAGTAGGGAGCAGGGAGGGTTAGGGGACTTTTGGGTATCTGGATTCCAGGATGCCGCTGTCGGTCTTCTGACCACCAGCATTCTCCCGTACCCAAAGAAATGGGTTTGATTTTTTTTTTTGCTGTTGCAGGTATGTGACTGAACTTCTGGGAGGAGAAAAGTATGTTTCATGCTCTGTGGTTCTGCCTGCTTTTTGCCATCTCTCTCGGGTCATGGAGAGTTCAGATGATGACCCTGCCTACGTGGTCAAATTTAAGTCTACATTCAGAACAGACCTGGAGACACGCAAAGAAAATGCCAACATTGCATATCTGAAGATTGCTACCGCATTGGACCCTAGATTCAAGGACCTCAAGTGTATACCCAGAGCTGAGAGGGGTGAGGTGTGGGCCTTAGTCACCAACTTACTAAAGGAACAGAGGTTTGTTACAGAGAAACCTGTGGAAGCAACAACATCAGAGCCACCAAATAAAAAGTTAGCCCTATTGGCTGCTTCATCAGAGTCTGATTCTGAACAGGAGGAAGATTCAGTTGAGAACAGTGTGCGTCGATTCAGAGCGGAGCCCACCATCAGTACAGAGTCCTGTCCATTAGAGTGGTGGTCCAAACATGCAGGCTCACACAGCAGGCTGGCCTCCATTGCACAGAAGTACTTGGCCACACCTGCAACATCAGTACCCTGTGAAAGGTTGTTTTCTCTTGCTGGTCATATTGTACAGAAGAAGAGAGTTTCTTTATCATCTGAAAATGTAAATAACCTTGTGTGTCTTAGCAACTGGCTTGGTGCAGAGGAGTAAATAGGCTACACACCTAAAATATATCTGTCCAATCTGGTGGGAACAAAAATCTGGGAAAGAAAACAGATTTAGATTCTCAGAAAACATTTTATTTTTAATTTTAATTTTTTAAGTTTTTTTAAATGCTACTGTGTTAAGGGAAAACTGCAAACCAAATGTTTTTGCAGTGTTGTTTAATGTTATTGCACTGTTGTTCATATAGAAGTACTAAAAGTGCGCAATACACCACTTTTGAATTCATTATTGACTTTAGTCGGCTAACAATACGATTAATCGCTATTAATCGCATGAAATCCTGTGATTAATTGCGATTAAAAATTTTAATCGTTGCCCAGCACTAATATATATATATATATATATATATATATATATATACACATACACATACACACACACACACACACACACACACACACACACACACACACACACACACACACATCATCATAATTTTTTTTCCCCCTTTCTTTTAAGGGGGGGTACCAACTCCAACTTGCCTCCAAGTGACAGGGATGAACTTACGCCCCTGGCAATCAAGGAGATGGAGCAATTGCAGCACCAGATAAGACACCTCTTCAGGTGATGGCCCTTGGGGGAAAAGAGCCAGGTACCATTGTAATCGGGTGGAGGCTAACACAGGGACCAGCAGCCATGCAGCATACAGGTTTGGAACACTCAAGGAGGCAGACCATCCAGTGGGTGCAGTGAATCTAAAGGCTCATGGAGGCCATCTAAGAACGTATAGAGGCCCCAGTAGGGAAACGGTGGACACCATGTGTCAGTCCGACTTGTCCAGAGCCCGCTGGGAGGAAAGAACCAGCAGTCCATAACTCAAGACCGTGGCTTCTGGACTACCTCCGTTCCAAAGCATGGCAGCGCTGTCTCAACCTCTCCAGGAGAAGTACAATGACTCTGAAAGCAAAGGGAGAGGTGGCATCTCTTCGGTGAAAAGAGACAAAACAATGTGGCACTGCTGGAAGGGCTTTAACTTCAGAAGTCCCAGGGTGCACACATCAAGTGTATCCTCTCACAATGGCGGTCAGGCCATGTCCTTGTTCAGAAGGTTTTTTTTTTAGATTAACCATTAAATATCCCCTGTGGTTACCAAGTGATGCTATCATCGTATTTGCATGCAGGTGTCAGTGGCAAAGCTGGAGGTGACCAGTACCGTAGACATGTAGGCAGTGGGGGTTATATGTGCTAGCAAGACAGGCGCCCGGGGCACTGCAGCCTGAGGGTGTAGCCGCAGTCATCCCACCAGCACCATCTGAATTGCATGCACCCACCTGCTGCCAGCATCACGTAAGGGCACCTCTTGCTGACCTCCCCCTGTTGGCCGCCTCCTGCTGCCCGCTTCCCACTGCCTGGATCCCACTGGACACATGTCAGGTAAGAGATTGTCGGGGGGGGGGATATGTTTAGGCTCAGGGAGGGAAGGTTAGGCTTAGGCACCCCAGGGTGGATTAGGGTTAGGCCTTGAGGTGGGGGGGTCAGGTTTAGGCTGCAGGAAGGGGGGGTTAGGTTTCGGCACCACCGGGGAGGGTTAGGCTGCGTTGGGGGGAGGGTTATGTTTAGTCTGCAGGGAGGGGAAAGGGGTTAGGTTTAGACACCCCCATGGAGGGTCAGGGTTAGGATGCAGGGTGGCGGGGTAGGTTAAGGCTGTGGGGGGGTTAGGTTTTGGCATCCCCGGGGAGGGTTAGGGTTAGGCTGCAGGGGTGGGAGAGGGTTAGTTTTAGGTTGCTAGAAGGGTGGGTTATGGGGCTATTGGGGGAAGGTAAGTATACTTACCTTTCCCTGTCTGGATTCTCAACATTGGGATGTCCGCCAGCATCCCAAACGCTGGCATATCAATCCCAACTCAAACAAACATATAAACAAACATCCAGTATGTACATATCTTTAAGCTGTAAGAACAGCAGTCACATTGGTATGCAGGCGTCAGTGACACAGCTTATAACATCAGATAAGTAGTTTTTTTTGTCTGGGTAGCAGTGGTGTAGTTTCTAGATAAGAGATGACAGCCATGTATGTGGCATTAGTTTAGCATCTAGATACGAGTTGACCAGTCACAGTGGTATGCAGGGATCAGTTGTATAAATTCTAGCTTTCAGCTGACAAATCACATGATTGATATGCATGCAGGTGGCAGTGGAGAAAATTCTAGAAGTGAAATGATAGGGCCCATTTAGATATGAAATAGTCAAATATGTGTGTATGCATCAAAAGAATGCCTGGTCAATTTGATAGGTTTCCATATATGTGTCAATAGTAATATAGTTATAAAGAATATTGTACATTGACATACTTAGAACATTTTTTCCTATAAGTTTGCTATGAGATTGCCTTGATACATACATTGATTTATCGGGTGTTTCATATTGGAGGAATATGTGAAATTGTCTGGGCAGCCAGTTTGTGATTGATCCGTTTCACAGACAGCCACAATTTACCATGGGTTAGCGTAGAAGTGCCAATTCTTCAGGTTTTAGTAAACACCTCATTTCACATGCTGTACCTTCTCACTGTTTGTGTAGTTGCTATAATTCATTCTTGCCCTTAACCTACAGCATACCACAAATACTTGTACTGACTGTTCCCATTCCAGACTGAGCTCACAATGATAAAAGTGGGAAAAATTGCTAAAGGGGCTCTTCCTGAGCAGTATTTTCCATTCCAAGCTGTGTATTCATACTTTCTGTTGAGGACAGGTATTGCTTATTAAGGTAATGTAACAAATAAAAGCATGACTACTGAATGTATTGTACACAGGGGCGGATTAAGCCTTCAGGGGGCCTGGGGTACTTTAGATAGGGGGGCCCTCTTATCAGAACTACCCCCCTGGTTATGTCCATTATGTGTGTGCCTGCTCCTCCCACTACAGCAATTCGCTGTACCCACATCCAGAGCCAGATTTAGACCATCAGTGTAGGTCCCCCCTCCCTCAACTGCATGCAGTTTCACACACACACACACACACACACACACACACACACACACACACACACACACATACATACTGCCCCCATAGCTGCACACATACATACTGCCCCCATAGCTGCACACACACACTGCCTTACTGACATGGACACCTCTTACTGACAGATACCACTTACTGACATGTCACAGACACATCTTACTGATACAAACACTGACACACATACACTTAATGACACAGACACCGCTTACTGACACAAACACACAGCTGCTGCTGCTGCTCCTCCTCCTCCGGGCTGTGAGGGACAGGGGTGAGAGCGCCGGGCGCCCGCCAGCGGTCACTGAGACGCGCTGCCGCTCAGTCCGGCGGCAGCGCGTCTCAGCTGTCAAGATTGGAGAGCTGTGAGGGACGGGGGTGAGAGCGCCGGGCGCCCGCCAGCGCGGCTGTGTCTGGCGCGGCAGCGTATAGCGTTCAAACCAGCCGCCGGTTCGTGAGCCAATCAGAGCTCGCGGACCGGCGGCTTCTGATTGGCTGCCGGTCCGCGAGCTCTGATTGGCTCACGAACCGGCGGCTGCTTTGAAGTCCGCTATACGCGCTGCGCCAGACACAGCCGTGCTGGCGGGCGCCCGGCGCTCTCACCCCTGTCCCTCACAGCTCTCCAATCTTGACAGCTGAGACGCGCTGCCGCCGGACTGAGCGGCAGCGCGTCTCAGTGACCGCTGGACCGGCCCACGTGGCCATCGGCCCTTCTGGCATTTGCCAGAAGTGCCAGATGGCCAGTCCGGCCCTGCTTACTGACATACACACTTCATGGCATACATTCACACAGAAGATGACATAGCCTTCATGATATGTCTCCCCCCCAGCCCACTGCTGCACAGTGCACACTGAAACACATGCTACTGGTATCACTGTGTGGGATTGTCACTCGCCTTTTCAAAATCCAGATTTCTTTACTTGTTTGACCTTTGCCACTTTTTATCAGCTGCAGTCAGAGGTCTGTTCATTCTCTGCTTCAATCCGCTTGGTCTGTCCACGCTGGGAGGAGGTGTGGTCTGCTACTGCTGTACACTGTACAGTAGCTGCGTAACCCTTCGTGCTGCCACTCAGCGATGCAGCGTGACTTCAGTGTGCAAGACAGCAGGGGGCGGTTGTGTCAGAGGCAGAACAGCTCTAGCTGGGGCAGTGGCAAACGCAGGATTTTCGTTGGGGGGTTTCCGTACATGTATGTACTGTATGCATATATATATATATATATATATAAGGTTACATACATATACAGATGCAGCAGTGCCCGGCACTCTCAGCAATATTCACAATGGCCCATGAGGATTTAATAGCAGACATAGTGGAGGCGGCACTCAACGGACATCATAAGGCAAACAAGAATCACTGTACCAACCACATGAACAGCACTAACGTTTCGGAACATTATTCCTTCATCAGTGAACTCTGATGAAGGAATAAAGTTCTGATACGTTAGTATTTGCCTTATGAAGTCCGTTGAGTGCCGCCCCCACTATATGATAGATAGATTTTATTTTTTTTCCCCCTGGTAAAAAAAAAAGGCAGGGCAATCAGATTTTTTTTTTTAAACTATATACAAGGTCACGGTATACCAATGTGTCGAGGCTACGGGCTCCTGACTTTTTTAACCGGATTACAATTAAATACAGAAGCACCCGAGTGTCAGACCACTGCACACACACACACACACACACACACATACATTATCATACTTAAACAAACACACGCAGCACACACAGCATACATACATACATACATACATACATACATACATACACAGAGTATACTTGAACACACAGTAAACATACATACAGGAAGTATACATGCATACACACACACAGTATACTGTACATACACACACACTATACATGCACACAGCATGATACATACACATAGTACACATGCACACAGCATACATACATACATACATACATACTTATATTACATGCACATAGCATATATACATACTTATATTATATGCACACAGCATATATACATATATACACACACTGTGATGACACACACCATTAAGAGGAAGCATGCCACCCATTCAATCACATGCTACTCACCACACAAACTGCTGCAGTATATGGGACAGCATGCCACATGGCCTACTGGCCCTTTCTTCACCTGGCTGCTTGCAGAGTCAGTGGAGACTGAGAGACAGCAGCAGCCGCTGCCTGCTCTCACCCGGACGGCTCTGTTTCAAAGAAGACTCAGGAGAACGTGCCGTTCGTGTACTGCCTGTGAGGAGCTGCTCGTTATCGCTGCAGCTCCCCCTACAGGCAGCCAGCCGCCTTGACAGTGTAGGGAGCTGGAGCAGCCGTGTATTGTATACACGCAATGGAAAAAAAAAAACATCTTTCAGCAGCTTTGATGATCGTCGGTCAGGGGGGCCCCCTAAGATTAGAGGGCCTGGGATACTGACCCCCTGTGACCCCCCCTTAATCCGGCTCTGGTGCTGCATCACATAGAAGTTGCTTTAGTCCGTGAGTGCCGCACCTGGATACGCTATATATATATATATATATATATATACATATCTGCACATTGACAGACAAAGAGGTAAGCTGGTATTGCTTAAATATTGCTCCATCGAGCGTGCCACATATAGCACATACTGTAGTTCTCGCCAAAAAGGGTCTTAGTAATAGAAAGGTTGTTAGGCACTAGCGCAAAGCTGTTGATTCTATGTTACTGCGGGAGCAGCTTATTCACCCTAAGGTGTCCAATCTCTGTCTATAAATGAATAAATAGATGGGGAACGGTGGCAAGCCCTCACCTAGTGGGTATGTATGTGCAGAAAATGAGAAAGAAGGATCTATACAAAATACAATATATTGATGTCAGTACGTACATGAGTAGTTGATAAGGTATGTGGAGAGAGAATGTGAAGAAATAGTATGTGTGGCAGGATGTTTCAGAATGAATAATCAGTACGATATGTGCCTAAATAAATAGGTCTTTTATTGGTCTGGCTACACATCAATGGGGAAGTCACAGTGCTCCCTAATGTTCCAGATGACAATATAAGTCCAACCAATGAATTAAGTCAATGATGTTGACAAAGAGTTGTAGGCAATGTCACTCATATGCAGGGGCCCCTCTCTTGGGGTGTCAGGGGATCTTTTAGGGAACCCTTTTCCCGCATAGGCCCCTAATCCGGGAGCCTATGCCCCCTGTTGGTGATTGCTCTACACCTGTTTGTTGGTGATTGGTGCTGCAATGCAGTGCTGTGGAAGTGTATGACGGCGTCCCGCTGTACACACTCTCCACTTACCCTTGCTTTGGTTGGAAGGAAGATGGGGCCTCTTATTGGCAGGTCTTTCTGGGTGATTTAGGCTGCAGTTGTTGCCGGGCCGCGGTCCGGGTCTCTGATCTTGTCCCACGTGTGTAGAGTAATCACCAACAGGGGGCATAGGCTCCGGGACTAGGGGCCTATGCAGGAAAAGGGTTCCCTAAAAGATTCCCTGACACCCCAAGAGAGGGGCCCCTGCATATGAGTGACACTGCCTACAACTCTTTGTCAACATCACTGACTTCATTCATTGGTTGGACTTATATTGTCATCTGGAACATTAGGGAGCACTGTGACTTCCCCATTGATGTGTAGCCAGACCAATAAAAGGGGTGGTATTCAGTTTGCCGGCTGTTAGGATCCCGGCGCTCAGTATACCGGTGCCGGAATCCCGACACCCGGCATACCAACACCTATTCTCCCCCTTGGGGGTACACGACCCCCCTGGAGGAAGAATAAATAGCGTGGCATGCGTAGCGTGCCACCGTGCCCGCAGCGTGGTGAGCGCAGTGAGCACACAAGGGGCTAATTTGCGCTCGCCCCGCTGTCAGCATGCCGCCGGTCGGGATCCCAGTGCCTGTGTGCTGGCCGCCGGGAACCCGGCCACCGGCAAACCATACTACACCCCAATAAAAGACCCATTCATTTAGTCACATATCGTACTGTTTATTCATTCTGAAACATCCTGCCACACATACTATTTCTTCACATTCTCTCTCCACACACCTTACCAACTGCTCATATACATACTGACATCAATATATTGTATAGATCCTTCTTTCACATTTTCTGCACGTACATACCCACTAGGTGAGCGCTTGCCACCATCCCCCATCTATTTAAAAGGGTCTTAGTGACAGGGACAAATGCAGGATTTTTATGGAGAGAGGATGTGAGTATAAACATGCACACATTTATATCAGGGCCGGTTCAAGGGCGCAGAGCACCCCGGGCAGGAAAGGGGCGTGGCCTAATACAGGGGGCGTGGTGAGTCACGCCCCCTGTACATTGAAAGCGCCGCTTGAATGCTGAGCGGTGCGCGATGACGTCATCGCGCACCGCACAGCAAAAGGTCCTCTCCACGAAGAGAAACTAGACGCTATGCGTCTAGTTCCCTTCGTGGAGAGGACCTTTGCTGTGCGGGGCGCGATGACGTCATCGCGCACCGCTCAGCAGTTACTCTCCACGAAGGGAAACTAGACGCATAGCGTCTAGTTCCCTTCACAGGAGGCGCCGAGGACGGGGACGGCAGCGGGCAGCGGAGGCGGACGGGGGACACAGCGGGCAGCAGTGGCGGATCTTGCCACGGTGCGGCGCCCTCCGGATGGCGCCAGCGCCCTCCGGAAGGCGGCGCCCCGGGCAAAAGTCCTGCTTGCCCGTGGCAAGAACCGCCACTGATTTATATATATGTATATATATCCAATGTGCGGCACTCAGGTAGAAAAAGTGAAAAAGTTTAATACGATCACAATCTAGAGATAAACGTTTTATTTATATATATATATATATATATATATATATAATAAGATTTTACTCACCGGTAAATCTATTTCTCGTAGTCCGTAGTGGATGCTGGGAACTCCGTAAGGACCAAGGGGGGGGGGAATAGACGGGCTCCGCAGGAGACTGGGCACTCTAAAAGAAAAATTAGGTACTATCTGGTGTGCACTGGCTCCTCCCTCTATGCCCCTCCTCCAGACCTCAGTTAGGATACTGTGCCCAGAAGAGCTGACACAATAAGGAAGGATTTTGAATCCCGGGTAAGACTCATACCAGCCACACCAATCACACCGTATAACTCGTGATACTATACCCAGTTAACTGTATGAAATATAACTGAGCCTCTCAACAGATGGCTCAACAATAACCCTTTAGTTAAGCAAAAACTATATACAAGTATTGCAGACAATCCGCACTTGGGATGGGCGCCCAGCATCCACTACGGACTACGAGAAATATATTTACCGGTGAGTAAAATCTTATTTTCTCTGACGTCCTAGTGGATACTGGGAACTCCGTAAGGACCATGGGGATTATACCAAAGCTCCCAAACGGGCGGGAGAGTGCGGATGACTCTGCAGCACCGAATGAGAGAACTCAAGGTCCTCCTCAGCCAGGGTATCAAATTTGTAGAATTTAGCAAACGTGTTTGCCCCTGACCAAGTTGCAGCTCGACAAAGTTGTAAAGCCGAGACCCCTCGGGTAGCCGCCCAAGATGAGCCCACTTTCCTCGTGGAATGGGCTGTTACTGATTTAGGATGCGGCAATCCAGCCGCAGAATGCTCCAGCTGAATTGTGCTACAAATTCAGCGAGCAATAGTCTGCTTAGAAGCAGGAGCACCTATTTTGTTGGGTGCCTACAGGATAAAAAACGAGTCAGTTTTCCTGACTCCAGCCGTCCTGGAAATATAAATTTTGAAAGCCCTGACTACGTCCAGTAACTTGGAATCTTCCAAGTCCCTAGTAGCCGCAGGCACTACAATAGGTTGGTTCAAGTGAAAAGCTGATACCACCTTAGGGAGAAACTGGGGACGAGTCTTCAATTCTGCCCTATCCATATGGAAAATCAGATAAGGGCTTTTACATGACAAAGCCGCCAATTCTGACACACGCCTGGCCGAAGCCAAGGCCAATAACATGACCACTTTCCACGTGAGATATTTCAAATCCACAGTTTTAAGTGGCTCAAACCAATGTGATTTTAAGAAACTCAACACCACGTTGAGATCCCAAGGTGCCACAGAAGGCACAAAAAAGGGGCTGAATATGTAGCACTCCCTTTACAAATGTCTGAACTCCAGGCAGTGAAGCCAGTTCTTTCTGGAAGAAAATCGACAGAGCCGAAATCTGGACCTTAATGGAACCCAAATTTAGGCCCATAGTCACTCCTGACTGTAGGAAGTGCAGAAAACGACCCAGCTGAAATTCCTTTGTTGGGGCCTTCCTGGCCTCACACCACGCAACATATTTTCGCCAAATACGGTGATAATGGTTTGCGGTTACTTCTTTCCTGGCTTTTATCAGCGTAGGAAAGACTTCCTCCGGAATGCCCTTTTGCTTTAGGATCCGGAATTCAACCGCCATGCCGTCCAACGCAGCCGCGGTAAGTCTTTGAACAGACAGGACCCCTGCTGTAGCAGATCCTGTCTGAGCGGTAGAGGCCATGGGTCCTCTGATATTATTTCTTGAAGTTCTGGGTACCAAGCTCTTCTTGGCCCATCCGGAACCACGAGTATCGTTCTTACTCCTCGTTTTCTTATTATTCTCAGTACCTTTGGTATGAGAGGCAGAGGAGGGAATACATAAACCGACTGGTACACCCACGGTGTCACTAGAGCGTCCACAGCTATTGCCTGAGGGTCCCTTGACCTGGCGCAATATCTAGTTTTTTGTTTAGGCGGGACGCCATCATGTCCACCTGTGGCCTTTCCCAACGGTTTACCAACAGTTGGAAGACTTCTGGATGAAGTCCCCACTCTCCCGGGTGTCGGTCGTGTCTGCTGAGGAAGTCTGCTTCCCAGTTGTCCACTCCCGGAATGAACACTGCTGACAGTGCTAAGACGTGATTTTCCGCCCATCGGAGAATCCTTGTGGCTTCTGCCATCGCCATCCTGCTTCTTGTGCCGCCCTGTTGGTTTACATGGCCGACTGCCGTGATGTTGTCTGATTGGATCAGTACCGGCTGGTTTTGAAGCAGAGGCCTTGCCAGACTTAGGGCATTGTAAATGGCCCTCAGTTCCAGAATATTTATGTGTAGGGATGACTCCTGACTTGACCAAAGTCCTTGGAAATTTCTTCCCTGTGTGACTGCCCCCCAGCCTCGAAGACTGGCATCCGTGGTTACCAGGACCCAGTCCTGTATGCCGAATCTGCGGCCCTCTTGAAGATGAGCACTCTGCAGCCACCACAGTAGAGATACCCTGGTCCTTGGAGACAGGGTTATCAGCCGATGCATCTGAAGATGCGATTCCGACCACTTGTCCAAGAGGTCCCACTGAAAGGTTCTTGCATGGAACCTGCCGAATGGAATTTTGCTTCGTAAGAAGCTACCATTTTTCCCAGGACTCGTGTGCAGTGATGCACCGATACCTGTTTTGGTTTCAGGAGGTCTCTGACTAGAGATGACAGCTCCTTGGCTTTCTCCTGCGGGAGAAACACTTTTTTCTGTTCTGTGTCCAGAACCATCCCCAGGAACAGCAGGCGTGTGGTAGGAACCAGCTGTGACTTTGGAATGTATAGAATCCATCCGTGCTGTTGTAGCACTTCCTGAGATAGTGTTACTCCGACCAACAACTGCTCCATGGACCTCGCCTTTATAAGGAGATCGTCCAAGTACGGGATAATTAAAAACTCCCTTTTTTCGAAGGAGTATCATCATTTCTGCCATTACCTTGGTAAAGACCCTCGGTGCCGTGGACAGTCCAAACGGCAGTGTTTGGAATTGGTAATGGCAATCCTGTACCACAAATCTGAGGTACTCCTGGTGAGGATGGTAAATGGGGACATGTAGGTAAGCATCCTTGATGTCCAGGGATACCATGTAATCCCCTCCTCCAGGCTTGCAATAACCGCCCTGAGCGATTCCATCTTGAACTTGAATTTTTTTATGTATGTGTTCAAGGACTTCAAATTTAAAATGGGTCTCACCGAACCGTCCGGTTTCAGTACCACAAACAGTGTGGAATAGTAACCCCGTCCTTGTTGAAGTAGGGGCACCTTGACTATCACCTGCTGGGAATACAGCTTGTGAATTGCCTCTAGCACAGCCTCCCTGCCTGAGGGAGTTGTCGGCAAGGCAGATTTGAGGAAACGGCGGGGGGGAGATGCCTCAAATTCCAGCCTGTACCCCTGAGATTTTACTTGAAGGATCCAGGGATCCACCTGTGAGCGAGCCCACTGATCGCTGAAATTTTTGAGGCGGCCCCCCACCGTACCTGGCTACGCCTGTGGAGCCCCCGCGTCATGTGGTGGACTCAGAGGAAGCGGGGGAAGAATTTTGATTCTGGGAACTGGCTGACTGGTGCAGCTTTTTCCCTCTTCCCTCGTCTCTGTGCAGAAAGGAAGTGCCTTTGACCCGCTTGCTTTTCTGAAGCCGAAAGGACTGTACCTGATAATACAGTGCTTTCTTAGGCTGTGAGGAAACCTGAGGTAAAAAAATTTCTTCCCAGCTGTTGCTGTGGATACGAGGTCCCAGAGACCATCCCCAAACAATTCCTCACCCTTATAAGGCTCTATGTGCCTTTTAAAGTCAGCATCACCTGTCCAGTGTCGGGTCTCTAATACCCTCCTGACAGAATGGACATTGCATTAATTCTGGATGCCAGCCGGCAAAATATCCCTCTGTGCAACCCTCATATATAAGACGACGACTTATGTTTGCAAAATAGTATCCCTGTTTGACAGGGTTACAGACCACGCTGCAGCAGCACTATCTGCAGGTCTCAGTCTAGTACCTGAGTGTGTAAATACAGACTTCAGGATAGCCTCCTGCTTTTTATCAGCAGGTACCTTCAAAGTGGCCGTATCCTAAGATGGCAGTGCCACCTTTTTTGACAAACGTGTGAGCGCCTTATCCACCCTAGGGGATATCTCCCAGCGTAACTTATCCTCTGGCGGGAAAAGGTACGCCATCAGTAACTTTTTAGAAATTACCAGTTTCTTATCGGGGGAACCCACGCTTTTTCACACTTCATTCACTCATTTGATGGGGGAACAAAACACTGCCTGCTTTTTCTCCCCAAACATAAAACCCTTTTTTAGTGGTACTTGGGTTAATGTCAGAAATGTGTAACACATTTTTTATTGCCGGGATCATGTAACGGATGTTCCTAGTGGATTGTGTATATGTCTCAACCTCGTCGACACTGGAGTCAGACTCCGTGTCGACATCTGTTTCTGCCATCTGAGGGAGCGGGCGTTTTTGAGCCCCTGATGGCCTTTGAGACGCCTGGGCAGGCGCGGGCTTAGAAGCCGGCTGTCCCATAGCTGTTACGTCATCCAGCCTTTTATGTAAGGAGTTGACACTGTCGGTTAATACCTTCCACCTATCCATCCACTCTGGTGTCGGCCCACAGGGGGCGACATCCCATTTATCGGCATCTGCTCCGCCTCCACATAAGCCTCCTCATCAAACATGTTGACACAGCCGTACCGACACACCGCACACACACAGGGAATGCTCTGACTGAGGACAGGACCCCACACAGCCCTTTGGGGAGACAGAGAGAGAGTATGCCAGCACACACCAGAGCGCTATATAATGTTGGGATAAACACTATCACTGAGTGAATTTTCCCCAATAGCTGCTTGTATAAACAATATTGTGCCTAAATTTAGTGTCCCCCCTCTCTTTTTAACCCTTTGAGTCTGAAAACTACAGGGGAGAGCCTGGGGAGCTGTCTTCCAGCTACACTGTGAAGAGAAAATGGCGCCAGTGTGCCGAGGAAGATAGCTCCGCCCCTTTTTTGCGGACTTTTCTCCCGCTTTTTTTTTTTATTCTGGAAGGGGTAATTATCACATATATAGCCTCTGGGGCTATATATTGTGATTATTTTGCCAGCCAAGGTGTTTTTATTGCTGCTCAGGGCGCCCCCCCCCAGCGCCCTGCACCCTCAGTGACCGGAGTGTGAAGTGTGTATGAGGAGCAATGGCGCACAGCTGCAGTGCTGTGCGCTACCTTGGTGAAGACTGAAGTCTTCTGCCGCCGATTTTCCGGACCATCTTCATGCTTCTGGCTCTGTAAGGGGGACGGCGGCGCGGCTCCGGGAACGAACACCAAGGACGGGTCCTGCGGTCGATCCCTCTGGAGCTAATGGTGTCCAGTAGCCTAAGAAGCCCAAGCTAGCTGCAAGCAGGTAGGTTCGCTTCTTCTCCCCTTAGTCCCTCGTTGCAGTGAGCCTGTTGCCAGCAGGTCTCACTGTAAAATAAAAAACCTAACATATACTTTCTTTCTAGGAGCTCAGGAGAGCCCCTAGTGTGCACCAGCTTGGCCGGGCACAGAAATCTAACTGAGGTCTGGAGGAGGGGCATAGAGGGAGGAGCCAGTGCACACCACATAGTACCTAATCTTTCTTTTAGAGTGCCCAGTCTCCTGCGGAGCCCGTCTATTCCCCCCCCCCCCTTGGTCCTTACGGAGTTCCCAGCATCCACTAGGACGTCAGAGAAATATATATATATACTGGAAGTGCCTACCTGTCATTGTCGAGTGATTATTAATTTCATTCAGTTATACATTTTTTTTCTTTCCCTTTTTTTAGCTCACTCATCTGTATTAATATCTACTGTAGTAAAAACACATTTCTCTTATTGTTTAACAATTTCTTCAGTCTGTAAATACCTTGTTGTAAACCACATTAAGGGGTCTACTTACTAAAGGGGGGTGCACACTAGAGGGATGTCTGCTGAGCGATCTATCACAGACCGCTCAGCACGATGTGTGCTGAGCGAGGGGAGGGGGACGCAGGCAGGTTCAATCTAGCACCGGCGATAGCAATGCGCGGGGCCGCGCATCGCTATCGCTGGGGAGCATACACACAAGAGATCCGTGCTTAACTTCTAAGTAATCAAGTCTTGCTGAAGATAAAGTGGATGGCGATAAAGTGCCAGACAATCAGCTCCTAAATGTCATGCTACGGGCTGGGTTTGAAAAATGGCAGTTAGGAGCTGATTGGCTGGTACTTTATCTCCATCCACTTTATCTCTCTCCAAGACTTAGTAAATAGACCCCTAAGTGTCTTATTACTGTCATCAGTTATGAGTATGACTTGATTGGTGGCACAACCGATGGGTGTGGCTTACTAGATCTACACTAAAAAGGTCTACAGTCAATAGGTCGACCACTAATGGGAGACATGCATTAGGTCAACAGGGTCAAAAGGTCGACATGGAATAGGTACAGTAGAAAAGGTCGACAGGGTCAAAAGGTTGACATGGAAATTGTCAAAACAAAAAAGGTAGACACCATGGCCAAAATTTACTAAGAATTCGAGTTTCTCCGATTTGTGTTTTTTTTTCTTCTAAGTCCCAATCCGGGAATTCACTAAGCACTAAGGTTGACCGAAAGTAACCTCACCGCTGACCGCAAAGTTCCCACCATTGGCTACAATGGAGCGCATAGGCGCTACATTGTATCTGTGCCGTGTGCTGCCTCACAGACACTACAGGAGCACACACCCAATCAGGAGAGTGCCACGACGTGGCGTTCCCTGATTGGCTGAAGGGACCCTCTTTGACAGGAGTCAGGGGGGGGGTCCTGGCAGTCAGGGAAAGGGGTCCCATGTGTAAACATGGGACCCCTTTCAGTGCGTGGTCGGGTTTCCGTTTTTTTGTTTTGCCAAGTACGTGGCTTATACTTTGGACACAATCTACACTGGATTATGTGAGTATAATTTTTTTCACAGGTCCCCCAAGGATTCTACATGGAGAAGAGGACCGAGCCTCGTGGGAACATAGGTAAGTATGTATGTATGTATGGAGGTGTGCATGTATGTAATAAACTTATACTTTCACGGTGTGTGTCCTGTTTTTTTGGGGGTATTTTTTTAGTAGTAGTACTACAGGTACCAGCGGGCCAGGTTTTCAACCGCATGCTGGTACTTGTGGATCTCCAAGTACCAGCTTGCGGGGGAGGCTTGCTGGGACTTGTAGTACTGCTACTAAAAACAATATTCACATTTTTTACACATGGCTATCAGCCCCCCATCCGCCGCCCTTGGATGGGGGGGACAGCCTCGGGCTTCACCCCTGGCCCTTGGGTGGCTGGAGGGGGGGGACCCCTTGATTTAAGGGGTTCCCACTACTCCAGGGTAACCCGGCCAGGGGTGACTAGTTGGGTATGTAATGCCAGGGCAGCAGGGACCAGTATAAAAGTGTCCCCCGGCTGTGGCATTATGTACCTGGCTAGTGGAGCCCGGTGCTGGTTTCAAAAATACGGGGGACCCCTATGCCTTTTTGTCCCCCGTATTTTTGGAACCAGGACCAGGCGCAGAGCCCGGTGCTGGTTGATGAAATATGGGGGAACCCCTGTCATTTTTTTCTCCATATTTTGTCAACCAGGACCGGCTCAAAGAGCCCGAGGCTGGTTGTGCTTAGGAGGGGGGACCCCACGCAATTTTTTTCGGATGTTTTACTACTTAAAACACCTTTTTAAGGTACACAATGAAGCCCTGCACGGATCTCACAGATCCGGCCGGGATTCCTTGTGTTTTGTCAGGCAGTGTTTTACTCATCACTCCCGTAAAACACTGCCTAACATTACGAATCACATCGACATCGGAAAATACGAACTGGGAAAAGTCGGCAGCTTAGTGAATGATCGTATCAGGATTCATGAGCTGGCTGGCATGCCCAATGTGCTTGGAGCCATAGATTGCACACACATTGAGCTGAGACCACCTAGGGGCAGGCAGTACATATATGCAAATAGACATCTAGAGCACTCCACAAATGTGCAGGTGGTTTGTGATCCAAATCTTAAAATAATGAGTGTTGTTGCTGGTTACCCTGGGGGCTGCCATGAACCCTTCATCCTCAGTCAGTCATCCCTCTTTGATAAGTTTGAGGACGGACAAATGCCAGATGGATGGCTGCTGGGTATGTAATTTGATATGTGTAGGCCTGTGTATAGTTTGTCCAAATACAGGGGCAGATGTATTGACCTGTAGAAGGCATAAGCAAGTGAGAAACCAGTGATGTGTGCAAGGTGATAAAGGCACCAGCCAATCAGCTCCAATATGTAAATGATTATTTAGGTACATATTGTCCGCTGCCTTTATTACCATGCACATATCACTGGTTTATCACTTCCTTATGCCTTCTACAGGTTAATACATCTGCCCCACAGTGTGTTAATTATGTGTTGCTGTATCTTAACATGAATGACGTTACTATATCTGTCTTTTAGGTGATGGAGGATATGGCTGTTTCTCTTGGCTTCTAACTCCATTGTCCCGACCTGATACCCCTGCTGAACACAATTACAATCATGCACATAAGTCCACGCGGAATGTGATAGAAAGATGTTTTGGTGTGCTGAAATCTAGGTTTTGGTGTCTGGATAAGTCTGGTGGCATTTTGTTGTATAGTCCCTCGAAGGTGACTCAAATTGTGTTCTGCTGCTGCTTTCTTCATAACATGTGTTTGCAACAACATCTGCCACATGTTGAGGAGGAGGAGGAGGATGAAGAAAGCAGCCAGCAAGCAGAGGAATTAGAGACATCTGGTGATACTTGGAGTACAGATATAGGGAGGCAGGTTAGGCAAGAGCTCATCACTCGCTATTTCTAAGGTAAGTTTGGTTTGCTTATTTCATTTGTTGTGTAATCATAAATAGATGTTTGGCCATTTTTATTGCCAAAACCATTACTCAGAATGTGTCTGTCTCCTTGACACATACAAACATACCCTCGCTTTATGCAAAACAAATGTCGCATGTGTATTGTGTGTATTTTAAAACTCAAAACAACAGATTATGAGTGGCATGCATTAAGTCTGGATAAGTGATCGTAAACTTGCAGTGCTAATTTATTACAAGCACACATAATCCATTTAGTATTTTACTTTATCATTGTGTGTAACGTCCTAATGCACAGGTTCACAAACTCGGCCCTCAGGACCCCACACAGTGCATGTTTTTCACGTAACCCAGTAGAAGCACAGGTGTATGAATTACTCACAGACATATGTTAAAAGGTTCACAGGTGGAGCTAATTATGTCACTTGTGATTCTGTGAGTAGACCTGCAAAACATGCACTGTGTGGGGTCCTGATGGCCGAGTTTGAGAACCTGTGTTCCAAAAAAACACTCCTCAACATATAATATGTTAGCCTTGAGGAATACATGTGTTCCTATGTGTGATGCTCCATCATATTTAAGGGACACAAACTTACTGTCATGAAAAATAATTTATTTCCTAATGTTTGCTGCAGTAAACTTGCTGATTTGTAAGTAAATACACAGTTTGCCACATATATGCATTATTATACACATTCTTTGTTTTTTTGTTAAAAAGTTCTTATTTGTTGGTTTCTGCATCATGTGTAATAACATTCTTACTAATTTTTAACACACACAAACATGTCCCAACAATAATGACATTCATTTTGTCAATGTTTTTTTAAAAATTCAATGCCAACATATTGAAAGCTTTTTACGCAACTCAATTGTGTTATTCTTGTAATGTTGTATAGAGAAGAAAGGTAAAATAGTTAACAATAACATTGTAATTTGGATTGTCTGCAGGATATGAGAATGATTGGAATCTAGAAAGAGTAATGATTAGAAAAAAATCAAGTGGTCTGGTTACTTCCTGCTAACATGTATGTGGCTGCCTGGCAATGATTGTGTGTGCAGGAGAGTTGAATGATTTGAATCTAGAAAGAGTAATGATTAGAAAAAAATCAAGTGGTCTGGTTTCTTCCTGCTAACATGTATGTGCGGCTCCATCAACATTTCCCTCCTCCAATACAAAAAAGAGATGGTAAAGAATAAATGTGCGTACAAATTTTATGTTGTTGTTTGTACCACTTATAATTAATGATGTTGTATAAATTGTCAAGGAGCTAAGTGTTTATATATATTTTGCCAAACATACACTTACTAACTATTTAGAGTTACTTATCAGAAATGTCTAATTTGTATTTTTTTCAAGTTTTTTTGGGTAGCTGCTTGTCCTGCCCTTTGCCTTTAGCACTGTCATTTTGTCGTGCTCTGGTGGAGCGTCTTGGTGGTGATGAGACTGGCGTGATATTTGGAGTAGTCGTACCAGAACTGCTGCTTGTTTGCTGTTGGTGCATGGATCTGAGTGTTTCATTCAGGTTAGTGAGGGTGGCATTGAGTTCACGTGTAGCAGCATTTTGATTGTCTACAATTCGGAATAAACTTTCATTAATCTTTTGATTGTTTTGAAAAATGTTCATATAACTTTGCTGTTGTCTGTGCTGTTCTTCCATTAGTCTGTGCTGTTCTTCCATTATGCGCTGTAAGTTGCCCATGACCTGTGTAATGTCTGTACGCATGAGTTCCATGATATTGCCAATTCTGGTTGTTTGTTCATTTTGTCTACTCATATTTCTTGATATTCTTCTGAGGTGACATGGTAGGCTTGCAAACATTTGTGTCTGCCTACGCAGGCAATCTTCATTAGTGGCCTGCTGTCTAGCCCAAATGGTCCAAAACACCTGATCAGGCCCTTGTGTTACTGGTGTTGTTGGGCTGTGGTGTGGTGGTGGTGTGCTTTGGTGTGGTGGTGTACTCACAGGTGCTGGGGGGCTCATTCCTTGGCTTAATGGCTGCATTTTTAAGATGATTGTCTCCTCCATGTCACTGTGTTGCTGTTGTTGCGGAGGGATGCTGTTACCAGGACTAGAAGCCGAAATGTTAAACAAATCTACGTTAGCTATCCATATGTTTGAGAAATGTAAACAAATCACTACACATGGAACACATGTCATTCACTGTTGCTTTCAAATATTCTGCCTAGCAACATCATCACTCATAACTTAAATACATACATATGCCTGTTTGTGGCAAATGTGTCTGGTTACTTAATTGTGAAAGCAAACACTTTAGTTTTATTGTAGCTCAGACATACTCCACCATAAAAACACATTGTAATCCATAATGTGTTACCTTATAGCTTTGATAAAACAAAAATAGTAATGTTTTTATATGTATTTGGCAATGGTAGCTCAAACACACATGTGAAATTTGGAAAAACAACCTTACTTTTTTCTAAAAATAAACATGATTTTTTTGTTGCAGCATCTTACACACAATGTGATACTGTATGGCTCAAGTGGACATACATATCTTTACTGGATGTGGACAAGGCCATTTTGCTTGGATTCCATTTTAGGTTTTACTTACTGCAGTAAGTATCTAAGTTTTTGATGTGTTTTGACTTAATGCAGTTAAGAAAAAGTTTGATTACGTTCTGAAATTGTTTACATTTATTTCAGTTTGATACTCACAATCAAGATGAGGGGAGTCTGGATGACGTCTTGGAGGTGTGTCCAAAATTTGGAGTGGGGGTACAGAACATACTGTCGATAATCTTCGTTGCGGGGTAGCCTGCTGTGGTTGGCTGGACATCAGACCTTGCTTTCTTTTCGGCCACAGGTTTTTTGTGGTGATGTCTTACAGAAGTCCCACTTCTGCTGCTCCATACTTCTTTTGATGGACCTATTAATGAAAGTGCAATTTTGTTATGGCCATTCATTTACAAACATACCCTATACTACAATGGACACTTTACCTGCTTCCGCAGCGTCATCATCATCAGATGTGATAGGAGTTACTGGACGATGAGTAGTACTGCTTTTTTCAAACACTGTATAAAAAAAATAAATGTATTCATGCTATTGTTGATACATCCACCCATTATGCTTATAAACATTTATTCTTTAAGAAATGCTTGCTTTATTTTTAATAAAAACATAAGGACCGGAAACAAAAAATACAATACATGAAACAATAAACATTGTCCAATAGACATATGCACTATGTAAAAATCAACACAGGAAAACATGTACAGGACACTGACATAGGCCACAAGTAAAAAAACAAACATTAACAACCAAAAACACACACATCTTCATTTTGTATTGAAAGGAAAAATATTACAGATGCAATATATAAATTGCTCTGTGATGTGGCACTCCAAACACACATTACCACTATATGAGCCAAACCAAAATGTAAAAATATTTTAAAAATTACACTGCAGTGTGGTGTCACGGTACAAATACAAACTAAAAATTATCAAAGAAATAGTGGTATTTTGTAAAAAAATATTACATTATGTAATAATGACATTACACATGTAAGTGGTTTCCAAACCACTTTCCACTACTCCAGCCTCTAACATGACAACCACTGTTTTTGAAACATTGCACATGGATAACATAAATATAAAACATAGTCACAATTATAAAAAAAAGGTCCAAAAGGAAAACATTATTGCAGGACAATTCAGTGACACACCAAGTCCAAACTACACATGCAAAATATCTTTGATAAAAACACATGACATACAATAAAGTAAGATGTTACATTGGCTTTTGTATAAAACATTAACCAAAACAATGTATTTGCTGACACACACTTGAAGATGGGAGTAATATGCAACGTGACATGACACACATTTAAAAAAAAATAAAAAAATAAGGTCATAGAATGTTAATGCAAATACACATGCTCACCATTCTTCCTGGGCCTATCTGAATCCCGGACATGGGTTGCAGAGACTACTTCAGGAGGTATGACACTCCGCATGGGCTCCTCATACTCCAGATATCTTGCAATATAGGGCTGCCCACCACCGGTTTTTCGAGCCGACTTCGCCTCCTTGGCCATTTTGGACTTGACACATCGCTTTATGTCATAGTACCGTTTGCGGCACGTGTCCTCCGTCCGCTTGACCACCCCCTCACTATTGACAGCAACAACTTTCGCCCACAACACCATCTTCCTCCGTGTTGGCACCTTGGCGGACTCAGGCCCAAATAGCTGCCTCTGATACTTCATCAGCTCACGCAGCAATGCCACATTTTCAGCAAAACTAAACTTTACATTCCGCCCTGTCTTAGTAGTGGTGCGTGGCTGCGGAGCACTCTGACTGTCACTATCACTTGAGGCTGCTGCAGCAACCTCACCCACCTCCTTCACCTCACTAACCTCACTAACACTTACCTCCTCCACCTGACCGACCTCCTCCCCCTCACTCACACCCTCCACCTCACCCACCTTTGAGTCACACATAATTGTGTGTCTAAACAGTTAACACTGAAAAAAAAATAGACAAACAACACACTCCTCCACTACCACTACACAACTCTCACACACACACACACACACACACACACACACACACACACACACACACACACACACACACACACACAAACACTGACAAGGGACTATAAAGAAAAATAACTTTGACTAAAAATGAGACAAAACCACAAAATACAAGACTACAAGAATGACAAGACGACTTTCAAACACAATACCACACTCAGAAATCGCTACCAATACTCCTCACCAAACCACATATTCACCTACCTAAACAGCACAACCTCCCTCCTCCTCACCACTAACTAAACCCACGAGGTGCGGACGGTTTGGGGCGTATTTATATGGTTGCGAACAGACACTCCTACCATCTGAAACACAACCAATCACGAACGGGGATGAAAAACGAAACTAAAAGTGAAAATGCGGCTGCGGGAAAAAAGGAACCCTGCCACATTTAACTTAGAAAAAAAAACAAAATCACGAACGCAAACGACAATGACGGCCGTAAATGTGCAAAAAAAAACGACTGGCATCGACATCGGAAAACACGGAAACCATAAAGTCGACTGCTTCGTAACTTTGCGTATATGGATTCAAAAAGTTGCATGAAAATGCACCCGATGCAAAACGAGTTTAAACACTAAACAAACCGACTCAAACACGAATATTAGTAAATTTTGCCCCATGTTTTTGTTTGTTTTTTGGGGTGTTTTGTCACTTTTCTCCCACAAACAAGCCCCATTACTGTACTGCGTCTCTGCCTTTCTTTGGGCACAGTGTCTTACTCCGCTGTTGCTGCGCTTGGCAGAGGTTACTATTCTCAATCGTAGCCCATGTTGATGGTAAAGTATGAAAAAGTTGAAAAAATAAAACAAAAAAAACTTGTGTCGACCATTGTCATGACGACCTTTTGAGCCTGTCGACACTTTGAACTGTCTTTTATCAAGGTTACACAACTGCGCCTGTGTGCAAAAATGTTATGGATATTGTGTTGAAAGAACAAAGGGAGAAGGAAAATAGTGCGAATAATAAATTATAGTTTATTAGCATAAGTATTGTAAAGTCAAAATTTGCATAATGCAGCTAAGTGGAGCAGAAAAAGAGAAAAAATATTAATAAAAATAAAAATAAAAATTCGTATGCCACGATTAAATGTCAAATAAAAATTGAAAATTGAAAAAGTTGTGAGTCCCAAACGTGTGGTGTGGATAGAGTGTGGCGTCCCACCTCTTTTCCACCTTAATGTAGTTCTGTACTGTATAGAGTAACACAGTGGAAATTGAAATTCTGGAATGACAGGGGAATTCTGGATTGGAGAGTCCGTCACAGATATAGTAAAGTTCTCCTCTTTCAGAGGCAGATTCTGGTCCGGGTGAGATGACGTTTATTAAGGGGTACCCCAAATGGATAGCGGTGGGACAAGGTAGCCAGGGAAAAAAAGGTAACTGCAAGCTCCGGACTCCCCGCTTGTCACCTCTGCCGCGAACGGCGGAAAGCGCCCGTAGCCACAGACGTCCACCGCCCGCCGAGTCAGAGGGATGCGGTCATGTCTCTGGGGGGAAGGCATCACTGGCTTCGGGACCCAATAGGGGACTGTCCGCCGTGAACCCTCCCTCCTACGGAGTGTATTACCTTCTCTCCTGTGCTTGATCCCGGCAACCGCTTCCACGGCTTTTGTCGATCTTCTCTGCGCCTGATGATCGGTGCTCTGCTCGCTGGTCTTTCCCCTCTCGGCCGTGCGGCTCAGTTTTCCTCCACAATGTCTCCTGTGTCCTTGGTGTGTTCCGTCCAAATGTATTTCAAGATGCCACTGTGTTCTGTATTGGTATTGAAAAAAACTGAAGGTGCAATGTTTCTTTTGCTCTCCAACGCGTATCGACCCGTTTGGGTCTTCCTCAGGGAGTCCTTAGTCGCCATTTTTGTTGAGGGCTTTTTATGCCCATAATTGATTGTGTCATCCAAGTGGGTGTGTTCATTTTGGTTCTCTACATGAACTACACAGATACATTGTATCGACGGAAGTATAGAGTGTTTTAACAGAAGTGCATAATAGACACTGAGCACTATATGTAAATATATGGAGTATGAGAAAATAGAATAGAATAAACATAATTGTATGTTTAGAGTTACTGTATGGAAAATTAAAAGTCTTATATCAAATGGATTGGTCTAACAGTGTATTTCCAATCGGACAAAATAAATTCATAAATTGATATTATTCTAAGAAACCCTAAATTCATTAGGGGAAATTTGGGGTTTTAGGTCCTAATACTCAGTTGTTTGTATATTAATAATAATAATAATAATAATAATATACTTTATTTGTCATTAACAAAATCAACAACGAAATGTCAATGAAAATACAATCAGAGCCTCACAATGCCATAAGATAACAGTAACACTATGCTACATTTTGGAAACATTTGCACACAACCTAATGATCATTTAACAGCCGAACAGCAGTTGGAAAAAAGCTGTTTGACATGCGATTTGTATGAGCGCGGATACTCCTGAACCGTTTTAAAGATGGCAATCTTTCGAAGATCAAACAATTTGGATGACTCTCATCAGTGAATATACTCCTAGCTTTCCTTAATACATTTCTAGTATACGAGTCCTTCATACTTGGCAGAGGCAACCCAGTGATCCTACTGGCAGTTTTAACCACCCGCTCGAAAGCTATTCGTTCCGCTACAGTGCAGTTTCCAAACCACACTATCATCCCGTACGTTAAAACACTCTCTACAATACTATGATAAAACCTAACTAAAGTGCTTGTGCTTAAACAAACAGCTCTAAGCCTCCTCAAAAAGAAAAGGCGTTGCTGCGCCTTTTTAATCAGAAAAAGACTGTTCAAAGACCAAGTTAAGTCATTTGTAATATATGTGCCCAAAAATTTAAAAGAGACCACCTCCTCAATCGGCTTTCCGTCCAAAGACACGGGAAATAATGGTCTATTACAACCCCGCCTAAAATCAACAACCATCTCCTTGGTTTTAGACGTGTTTAAAACCAAACAGTTTACTTTACTCCATTCCAGTAAGCGTAAAATTTCGGATCTATAGAATGACTCGTCGTTTCCACTTATCAAACCGACAACTGCCGTATCATCTGCAAATTTCACCACTTTAACGGAATCAGAAATTGAAAAACAATCATACGTAAATAGAGAATATAGTAGCGGGCTCAGGACACACCCTTGTGGGATCCCTTACTTATACAGATCTCACCAGACATAAATTTACCAAACCTAACTACTTGCGGCCTAGCTGTCAGAAAATTTAGAATCCAATTGCACGTGAACCCATTTACGCCTAGGTTAAAAAGCTTAGAGACCAAAGATGCTGGTACAATAGTATTAAACGCGGAGCTAAAATCCACAAATAAAATTCTCACATATGTCCCTTTCTTCTCTAAGTGGGTCTGTGCCTGATGTAGAACAGTCAGGGCTGCGTCCTCTGTAGACCTATTCTGCCGATATGCAAATTGAAAAGGATCAAAGTTCGCAGGAAAGTGGGATCTAATATGTTTTAACATCAACCGTTCGAAGCATTTCATAACTAATGATGTTAGCGCAATGGGCCGATAATCATCTAAACACTTTGGTAACCCCTTTTTGGGTATAGGGATAATTTCTGTATACTTAAAACACTTTGGTATTTTACAGACCTGCAGAGAGATATTAAATATTACTGTAAAAATCCCAGCTAATTCATTACAGCATTTTCTGAGAACTTTTCCTTGAATCCTGTCTGGGCCAGCAGATTTACCCATACTAACACCTCTGAGACACTTCAACACATCTTGCTCATCCAAGACTATCGAGGCCTCACCAGGTCTAATCCCAACCGCTTCAACACTAATTGAGTCATTTCTATCAAATCTTGAATAAAAGACATTTAAATCTTCCGCCATAGTGCTATTTACTGCACTTGACACTGCCTTCCTAGGTTTATAATCCGTAATATCTTGCAGACTCCGCACATACTCTTAGGGTCATTACACTGCTTTAACTTGTCCTCCATTTTAATTGAAAATTCCCTTTTAGCCTTTTTTAACCCTCTCCTCAAATCCGCTCTAGCAATTGAATATGCTTCCTTGTCCCCTATTTTAAAAGCTCTGTCCCTTGACTTTAACAATGAACGGACTTCGGCGTTTAACCAAGGTTTCTCGTTCGCAAAAACTTTAAAGCACCGCTTGGATGTTACACTTTCTACGCAGCAGTTTATATAGCCTATCACCGAAATTGCTAATAAATCAATATCAATAGACCCACTCCTTATGGACTCCTCAATTAACAACTCCCAGTTAGTAAAAGCTAAAGTGTCCTGGAGCCTTGCTACAGCGTTTTCCGGCCAAACAGTAATAGATTTCTTTCCAGGCCTAACCCGCTTTACCAGGGGTATATACTTAGGGATCAGGAACAGGGAAACATGATCTGACTTCCCAATATGCGGGAGGACAGCAGTCTCATAAGCAAGATCCATATTAGTGTACACTTGGTCGAGAATATTGTCGCCACGTGTGGGCACCTGAATATTTTTATAAAATTTAGGTAGGACCGACTGTAAGTCAGTCTGATTAAAATCCCCAGCAATAATAAAAGCAGCATCCACATATTTAGACTGTAAGCCAGTTAACCTGTCATATAAAGTGTCAAGTGCACAACCTACAGTAGCTTGCGGGCAAATGTAAACAGCCATAACCAAGATAACAGAATATTCTCGGGGCAAGTAATAAGGCCTGCACTTGATCACTAAAAATTCTAAGTCCTCCTTAGATAATGGTTATAAATGTGAGTTGATTAGAATAAATACGTGAATTGATGTTATTCAGAGAAACCTAAATTAAATAGGGGAGTGTATTGTTTTGGGTCCTAATATCCGTTGTTTGTACACTGGATGGTAGTTATGAATCTATTGAAGACATGATAACAAAGTTGATGTTATGCTGAGCGGTGTCAAAAGAAGGGGAGGATATTCTTATTATTCCATCCGTTGGTCACAGTGATCCTCATTTCTTAGTGTGCTTTATCAATGAATGGGATACATGGTTTATAAGGTATGTGGCTCTATTGTCCGTCAATTCATCACTATTGACCTCACTTCATTATCTAAATTGAGGCCTTGTGGTCTCAGTGTTTTTAGTGTATACATCCACCTCAATTCCTCTTTGTTGATTTTCTTCAGAAAATCTCCTCCTCTCCAATTTGGTGACACTAACTTGATTCCCAGGATCCTCATGCCTATTAGGGTTACTGTCGTGTAGTTCTTTAAAGTGATGTGATACATTGTGTGTTTCTAAACCATTTTTCACATTCCTGACATGTTCTGCTATTCTTGTCTTTAGGGGTCTTGTTGTTCTACCTACGTACTGTAGTTTGCAAGGGCATTCAATAAGGTATATCACCCCTTTGCTGTGGCATGAAATGTGTTCTTGTATCTCGAAATCTTCCCCTGTTTTGTTAGAAACAAAGTTGGTAACCCTTTTGGTGCTTACTTTGTGTGTTCTACAATAACTACAGGTACCGCAATGGAAAAAACCTTTATTGAGTCTCTGTCCTGTCATGGTGGTCTGTATTGTCTCTGCCTTTCTAAGGTGACTGTGTGATAATCTAGATTTTAAATCTGGTGCTCTTCTATAGACCACTTTTGGCCTTGATGGGAGTTTATCTGCTAGAATCTCGTCTTCTAGAAGGATATGCCAGTGTCTGTATAGAATCTTTTCTAACTGTCTATTTTTTGTGTTGTATTGTGTAATGAAGGCTGTCTTAAAATCTTCACTTGATGTTTCATTATTTTTGTAGGTTAGGAGAGTATTTCTATCTGTTTCTCTTGCTTTTTCCAAATCTTTATCCAGAGTGTCTTCTTTATACCCCTTTTCCATAAAAATGACATTTCATTTCTTCTGCTTGTGTTTTGAAATCTTCTAGTTTTGTGCAGTTTCTCCTGATCCGTTTAGACTGGCCTAGCGGAATACTCTTTAGCCAGTTTGGGTGGTGTGCACTGCTGTTTATAATGTAACTGTTCACATCCACACTCTTCTGAAACGTTTTTGTGTGTATGGCTGAGTTTTCTATGAAGACCGTTATGTCTAAAAAATTGACTGTGGATTGGCTGTGTTCTGTGGTAAAGACCAAATTCTTGTTGTTTGAATTGATGTATAGGAGAAACTCTAATAGTCTTTCTTCTGTACCCTGCCAGATAAAAATCACGTCGTCTATGTATCTTCGCCATAGGACCAGGTTTGCTCCTAAGTCATGCCCACACCAGATGTTGGTGTCCTCCCAATTACTCATAAATAGATTGGCATAACCTGGAGCAAACCTGGTCCCCATGGCATATGAATTTTTATTTTTATTTTTATTAATATTTTTTCTCTTTTTCTGCTCCACTTAGTTGCATTATGCAAATTTTGACTTTACAATACTTATGCTAATAAACTATAATTTATTATTCGCACTATTTTCCTTCTCCCTTTGTTCTTTCAACACAATATCCATAACATTTTTGCACACAGGCGCAGTTGTGTAACCTTGATAAACGTCATTTATTAACCTTCTGGAGGCTTTTGGGTTTAGCCTCACTCACGTACTGCTGCCACCCTCATAATATCCGTATAAGTAGAGCGTTGGTCACATTTGCATTTATCAGATTTTATAAACCCTGTTAATCAGCAGCTCCTTATATGGGTATTCTTGACTTGAGAAAAGACAGAGCCACTAGGGTGGATAAAATCTTCAACAACATAGACCATACTACCGCAACACATGATAGTGTAAACAAATTTTGTGATCTATTTCTAAAACTAGAGAGATTATCAACTAGAGAGTCTAAACTATGGTGGGACAATAAAACACTTAATTGGTATTTATCACATCAACTGATACCTAAGGGTCTTAGAATTAAGAAAATTCCCACACACAGCAAAGATGATCTACACTTCATAAAAAAAATGGGAGAGCATACTACAAGACTGCTCCATGCAATTGATTCAATTAATTGTTAGCACACATGAGAAAGAACTTAAAGATTTAGAGACAGAAATAGAGTCATTACAAATAGCTTTGGAAGAACATAAGGAGGACAAAGAATTCCAAGAATTAGAAGCGATCTCCAAAAATAGATTGAGATGAACAGAGGAGGACATAATAGCAACAAAGGAATCTAAGATTCTAAGGGACAAATAGGAAAAAAGAAGCCGGACAAGAAATTCACAGTCAAGCAGAAACATACATCCACCTTACTGAAAACACCAAGAAAGTTAGATTCACAGAAAATAAGAAAAAAGTCAAATACTACACCTGTGTACAAAAGATTAAATCTTACTTATCAACAATACATGACAAGACTACACTCAAAAAATTTAGGAGTCACAAAAAACACAGCAAGCATTAGGAGTAGAGAAGACACTCAATACCATTCCATTTTGGACAGTACCTTAGACACAGATTTTTCCACATATAGTATTGAGGAAGGACTCGACTACGAACAACTAGCTAGACTATCCCTAGAAAAAGGTTTCCAAGTTTCAGCTCATTTAGAGGATATCTTCACCACTGAGAAAGATACACAAGCTATTGAACAAATAACACAGGAAACATGTGTAGACCATTTTTTAGGAAAGAGTGCAGGCCTCCGGTCATGCGAACAGAAAATAGCAACACCGAACAAAAGAAAGCTAGTAGACCTAGACGAGGATGCAGAGGTGGAAGAAACAGGAAGGCACAAAAGGAACAACAACCAGAAGAAGAAAGCAAAGGGATCTTTAACCTAAGTACACTTACATTGAAAAAGGAACACATTTCATTACTAAACAAATGTCTGAAATTTGCACCGACAAAGCAGCTCAACAAATTTGAGACATATCTAGATTTACACAAATTCACAAGAAAATTGACACTTGCAAAGTATTACAACAAAGGACCGATTGCATTCACTGAACAAAAGGATGCAGATAGGACATACAAGCACTCCGACCTAAAACCTAAATCTACATTTTACCCACAACACATGAGAGGTTCTCTTATTAGTACTTTTGAACATTTGGTAACACGAGATATAGACAAAATGGAAACAAAACCAAGGACATTGAATCTGACAAAAATGGAAAAAAATGCATTAAAGGATCTCAGCGACAACAATGAACTAGTGATAAAACCTGCAGACAAAGGGGGGGGGGATTGTATTGTTAGATAAGAAAAACTACATAACTGAATCACTCAGAATTGTAAGCGACAAGGATACATATGAAACCCTCACACAAGATCCTACCAACAATTACAAAAGAAGCTTAGACAAACTCCTAAAAGTAGGAGTAGACTTAGGCATTCTGAACAAAAAAGAGCATGAATTTTTAAACAATGACAATCCCATACTCCCGGTATTCTACTACTTGCCAAAAGTACATAAAGACAAACTTAACCCACCTGGTCGTCCAATTATATCAGGAATAGGCTCTCTCACATCCAACCTATCCCAGTATATTGATTCATATTTACAAACACACGTAAAAACACAAAGATCATACATAAAAGACACTACTGATATCATTAGAACACTGAGTGGCGTCACTTGGTCAGATGACTATTGGATCTGTATAAGTGACGTCACATCACTGTACACAATAATTAACCAAGAGCAAGGAATAGCAGCTGTAAAACATTTTCTTTCATTAGATCAGACCTTAGATTCAAGACAGACGGCATTCATTTTAGAGTGTATAAAATTTATCCTAGAACACAACTATTTCTGGTTCAACGACACTTATTACAGACAGACCAAAGGTACAGCCATGGGGACCAGGTTTGCTCCAGGTTATGCCAATCTATTTATGAGTTATTGGGAGGACACCAACATCTGGTGTGGGCATGACTTTGGAGCAAACCTGGTCCTATGGCGAAGATACATAGACGACGTGATTTTTATCTGGCAGGGTACAGAAGAAAGACTATTAGAGTTTCTCCTATACATCAATTCAAACAACAAGAATTTGGTCTTTACCACAGAACACAGCCAATCCACAGTCAATTTTTTAGACATAACGGTCTTCATAGAAAACTCAGCCATACACACAAAAACGTTTCAGAAGAGTGTGGATGTGAACAGTAACATTCTAAACAGCAGTGCACACCACCCAAACTGGCTAAAGAGTATTTCGCTAGGCCAGTTTAAACGGATCAGGAGAAACTGTACAAAACTAGAAGATTTCAAAACACAAGCAGAAGAAATGAAATGTCATTTTATCGAAAAGGGGTATAAAGAAGACACTCTGGATAAAGATTTGGAAAAAGCAAGAGAAACAGATAGAAATACTCTCCTAACCTACAAAAATAATGAAACATCAAGTGAAGATTTTAAGACAGCCTTCATTACACAATACAACACAAACAATAGACAGTTAGAAAAGATTCTATACAGACACTGGCATATCCTTCTAGAAGACGAGATTCTAGCAGATAAACTCCCATCAAGGCCAAAAGTGGTCTATAGAAGAGCACCAGATTTAAAATCTAGATTATCACACAGTCACCTTAGAAAGGCAGAGACAATACAGACCACCATGACAGGACAGAGACTCAATAAAGGTTTTTTCCATTGCGGTACCTGTAGTTATTGTAGAACACACAAAGTAAGCACCAAAAGGGTTACCAACTTTGTTTCTAACAAAACAGGGGAAGATTTCGAGATACAAGAACACATTTCATGCCACAGCAAAGGGGTGATATACCTTATTGAATGCCCTTGCAAACTACAGTACATAGGTTGAACAACAAGACCCCTAAAGACAAGAATAGCAGAACATGTCAGGAATGTGAAAAATGGTTTAGAAACACACAATCTATCACATCACTTTAAAGAACTACACGACAGTAACCCTAATAGGCATGAGGATCCTGGGAATCAAGTTAGTGTCACCAAATTGGAGAGGAGGAGATTTTCTGAAGAAAATCAACAAAGAGGAATTGAGGTGGATGTATACACTAAAAACACTGAGACCACAAGGCCTCAATTTAGATAATGAAGTGAGGTCAATAGTGATGAATTGACGGACAATAGAGCCACATACCTTATAAACCATGTATCCCATTCATTGATAAAGCACACTAAGAAATGAGGATCACTGTGACCAACGGATGGAATAATAAGAATATCCTCCCCTTCTTTTGACACCGCTCAGCATAACATCAACTTTGTTATCATGTCTTCAATAGATTCATAACTACCATCCAGTGTACAAACAACGGATATTAGGACCCAAAACAATACACTCCCCTATTTAATTTAGGTTTCTCTGAATAACATCAATTCACATATTTATTCTAATCAACTCACATTTATAACCATTATCTAATATACAAACAACTGAGTATTAGGACCTAAAACCCCAAATTTCCCCTAATGAATTTAGGGTTTCTTAGAATAATATCAATTTATGAATTTATTTTGTCCGATTGGAAATACACTGTTAGACCAATCCATTTGATATAAGACTTTTAATTTTCCATACAGTAACTCTAAACATACAATTATGTTTATTCTATTCTATTTTCTCATACTCCATATATTTACATATAGTGCTCAGTGTCTATTATGCACTTCTGTTAAAACACTCTATACTTCCGTCGATACAATGTATCTGTGTAGTTCATGTAGAGAACCAAAATGAACACACCCACTTGGATGACACAATCAATTATGGGCATAAAAAGCCCTCAACAAAAATGGCGACTAAGGACTCCCTGAGGAAGACCCAAACGGGTCGATACGCGTTGGAGAGCAAAAGAAACATTGCACCTTCAGTTTTTTTCAATACCAATACAGAATACAGTGGCATCTTGAAATACATTTGGACGGAACACACCAAGGACACAGGAGACATTGTGGAGGAAAACTGAGCCGCACGGCGGAGAGGGGAAAGACCAGCGAGCAGAGCACCGATCATCAGGCGCAGAGAAGATCGACAAAAGCCGTGGAAGCGGTTGCAGGGATCAAGCACAGGAGAGAAGGTAATACACTCCGTAGGAGGGAGGGTTCACGGCGGACAGTCCCCTTGTGGGTCCCGAAGCCAATGATACCTTCCCCCCAGAGACATGACCGCATCCCTCTGACTCGGCGGGCGGTGGACGTCTGTGGCTACGGGCGCTTTCCGCCGTTCGCGGCAGAGGTGACAAGCGGGGAGTCCGGAGCTTGCAGTTACCTTTTTTTCCCTGGTTACCTTGTCCCACCGCTATCCATTTGGGGTACCCCTTAATAAACGTCATCTCACCCGGACCAGAATCTGCCTCTGAAAGAGGAGAACTTTACTATATCTGTGACGGACTCTCCAATCCAGAATTCCCCTGTCATTCCAGAATTTCAATTTCCACTGTGTTACTCTATACAGTACAGAACTACATTAAGGTGGAAAAGAGGTGGGACGCCACACTCTATCCACACCACACGTTTGGGACTCACAACTTTTTCAATTTTCAAATTTTATTTGACATTTAATCGTGGCATACGAATTTTTATTTTTATTTTTATTAATATTTTTTCTCTTTTTCTGATCCACTTAGTTGCATTATGCAAATTTTGACTTTACAATACTTATGCTAATAAACTATAATTTATTATTCGCACTATTTTCCTTCTCCCTTTGTTCTTTCAACACAATATCCATAACATTTTTGCACACAGGCGCAGTTGTGTAACCTTGATAAACGTCATTTATTAACCTTCTGGAGGCTTTTGGGTTTAGCCTCACTCACGTACTGCTGCCACCCTCATAATATCCGTATAAGTAGAGCGTTGGTCACATTTGCATTTATCACTTTGAACTGTCTGCCTAATATATGTCGGCCTTTTGACCCTGTCAACTTTTTAATCCTGTCGACCTAATGCATGCCGACTATTAGTGGTCTACCTATTAACTAGACTTTTTTAGTGTAGCTCTATAGACCAAATATCACTAACCGTACGGGAAAGATCCACGTAGATGACCTCGCTGCTCAAGTCCACACTGACGTCATTAAAGGACTGGCCTTGCGGTTTGTTTATTGTCATTCATAAACATATCGGATGGAGAACCTTTCAGGACCCTGAGCATCCAGCTAGAAGAAGCAAGGTGGGCACCGCCCGCCCGAGGCAACAGCACTGCAGTCAGGGACATGCAGCCGATGGCCAAAAGGTATTATTTTCCTCAGCACACTGCACCCTACAACACTGACTGACACCTCTCTGCCCCCTTTCTCCCCATGCCAAAGTGCACCTTTGCACACTACTGCTGCACATGAATAAAACAAATATTTTCCTAAATGACAGGGGGTGCCCCATTATTATGTGCCCCAATTCCCATGTGTGCCTAAGGGGGAGGGGTAGACAGACAGGGATGACACAGATGGTGTAGGCACTAGGCAGTGAGCATGAAACAGAGGGTCAAGATGACAGATGGGTTTGATGAAGAAGTGGGTCTTGAGAGCACATTTGACGTTTTGTGGAGAACAGGAGCGATTCTAGGCACAGGCAAGCAGGGCAGGTGCCCGGGGCGTTGCGGCCCACAGGCGCGGCTGCAGTCACCCTGCAGGCAACCGCCGCCCACCCGCACCCCTCATCCCGCTCCCCGGCTGCAGCAGGTGCCATGGGCTGTGTGGGCGCCCGCTGCAGCCGGCACCATTGTCAGACGCTAGCGGTCATAATTGACCTCTAGTGTCTGTGCAGCACTATGGGAGAGACGTCATGACGTCCCAATGTTCAGATAAGCTCCACATTTTAAACCTAAATGTACGTTTTTGTTTGCTTGGAATATATTTGGGATGCACAGAGCCAGATTAAAAATGGGGCGGATGGAGCTGCCGCTCCAGGCCCCCCATCAAAACAGGCCCACTGCATCTGCTATGCTGCTGCTGTAGTCAGCAAAACATTATTCCTTGCTACAGCAACCTGCCACAACGCGTCTAAGCCCCCGCCCCCCCAACCCCCCCGGCTGCGACACCCCCTTCACCCCCTCTCGCAGCACCGCAGGCATAAACTGTACAACATGCTTGGCCAGCGCAATGGAATGCCCTGTCCTGGCCCGGCCCACACCGCGCCGCATATGCGATGATGTCAGGAAAGCCCACCATTAAGGGGGGGCTATCGGTACAACTGTCTCCGGCCCTAACACTAGGTCAAAGAAGAGAAGGCCCAGTCAGCTCTTACCGCCTGCCCACCACTACTGACTCATAGTGAAGGGGAATCCCCTGTACTTCTGCCCACCAGTGCCAGTGCATCCATCCACTGCCCGCGCAGTAAAGTGAGGGAAGTGCGCCCCCACTCGTACAGCGACTGCTGCCTATTGCCTGATGCTGCAGTCCTTCAATAAAGTTTTTTCATACGGCGTGCGTGATGCCACAACGTCACACCGCACCACTGAAGAAGAGGAGCTGCGGTGCCTGAGGAGCAGCGTGGACAGAAGAAAGAAGAAGGGTACAGGGACCCATACACTTATATGACATGACGGTCCGTCCTGTCATATAAGATTTCCTCCTACCTCCCGGCAGCCCATTGGCAGGATAGTATTAGATATATCGTATGCATTTTTTTTGCATACGATGTATCTTTTACTTTCCCATCCATTACTGCGGGTTCCGACATATAACGAACGCAGCACTCGTGATATGTCGGATCTAGGGGGATCCGGTCCGATGCACACGGGAACGCGCATCGGTTAGGATCGGGCGAATGCCCGAACTGGGCTGAAATCGGGCATTATCTGTCTAGTGAAGGGGTCCCGGGGCTTCAATAATAGCGTGTGTGAGTGTGCAGGGCTTGAGCTGCAGAGTTGTGCCTATTAAGGATTTTCAAACTCCAGCAGAGTGCTGTTTAATTGATACATCTTTTTGATACAATCCTGAAAGGATATTCCTACAGTATATTCACTAACATTCAGGGGCGGATTGGGAACAAAACGCGGCCCTGGAAAAAATTTGTACTAGTGGCCCCACTTGGGCAGCACCAGAGGGCCATGGCAGCAGCACCCCCCCCCCCTCCCCCCCAAGACTTTCCAGATAGTGGGGATGTCCAGCATCAAGGGGAAGTTAAAAGGAAATAAAATTAAATGTTATGAGCACAATATATGATACACCTGTAGAATTTAGGAAACTATATAATTCTTTAGAAAGATATACAGGTTGAGTATCCCTTATCCAAAATGTTTGGGACCAGAAGTATTTTGGATATCGGATTTTTCTGTATTTTGGAATAATTGCATACCATAATGAGATATCATGGCGATGGGACCTAAGTCTAAACACAGAATGCATTTATATTTCATCTACACCTTATACACACAGCCTGAAGGTCATTTTAGCCAATATTTTTTATAACTTTGTACATTAAACAAAGTGTGTGTATAGTAACACAATTCATTTATGTTTCATATACACCTTATACACACAGCCTAAAAGTCATTTAATACAATATTTTTAATAACTTTTTGTATTAAACAAAGTTTGTGTACATTGAGTCATCAAAAAACAAAGGTTTCACTATCTCACTCTCACTCAAAAAAGTCCGTATTTCGGAATATTCCGTATTTCGGAATATTTGGATATGGGATACTCAACCTGTATTTTCTTGCTTATTACACCAACCATTTCCCAATCACTATTCACTCAATCTTATATGTCAGCCAAGCAGGCAGACAGAGCATACACTAGATCATCTGCAATCACAGGCTAAGTGGCAAAGTCATTTTCATATATGCAAATTGTTTGGCATCTTATTCATTATGTCAATAAATAGGACCACATGTCCTCAAACAAAACAGGCCCCACGGGTGCGTCGGCCCACCAGGAATCTTCCCTGTAGACCCTATCGCCAATCCGCCTCTGCTAACATTTGATAATATTTGTGAAATACCATTGTTCCACACATGTAGTGATGGGTACACACTGATAGATATATCTGCCGATCAATTGATCGGCAGATATATCTATGGACGGATCGGGCAGTGTGCTGTGCATACACACTGCCTGATCCATCGGGGACTGATGTCATGAACTGGGCGGGCGTGTACACAGTTCAGCTGTCAATCACCGCCAGCTACCGCAGCATGTGTACGGGCGGTCGGTCGACCGCCCATACACACACACAGCGATGCGCCAATATATCGGTAGATATATTGGCCTTCGGCTGTGCTGGGGTGCCGACACGATATGTCTGTGAACGACGGAGTTCACAGACATATCGCCCGTACACACTGGCCGACGGACCCGCGATATATCGGCCGTTCAATAGAACGACCGATATATCGGCCAGTGTGTACGGGCCTTAGGTCAACACACATTAGGTCGACACCAGTTGGTCGACACTGAGTAGGTTGACACAACCGTTAGGTTGACGCAATTTTTAGTCGACGTGGAAAAAGGTCGACATGCGTTTTTCACTTCTTTTTTTACATTTTTTTGAACTTTTCATACTTTACGATCCATGTGGACTACAGTTGGGAATGGTAACCTGTCCCGAGCGCAGCGGTAGTGGGGCGAAGCACCTTGCCCAAAGCTTGCGAGCGAAGCGAGCCATGCGAGGGGACGCGGTGCACTAATTGGGATTCCCGGTCACTTTACGAAGAAAACACCAAAAAAACATTAAAAACTCATGTTGACCTTTTTCCATATCGACCTTGTTCAGGTCGACCTATTTCCTGTGTTGACCTGTAGGTGTCGACCTAGACACTGTCGATCCTGAGTCCCATACCTGTTCCACATATGTTTCTTCTTATATGGGCTGAGACAATCTTCAGAGCGACTTTCAAAGGGTGATGAACTGTTGATTTTAGTATATTTATGTGCAGGACAGTATATCTCTTATTACTGGCTGTTTTACCAGTTCTGGTCACGGGCTTGGCAATCGCTCCACCATGGGTGCCATCTAATAATATCCAATTATATCAAACAAACTCGGTTACAGTGGTGGCATATATATATATATATATATATATATATATATCACAAGTTAGTGCCTGTGTATAGACATACACATATTTATACATAGACGTGTGTGTGTGTGTGTGTGTGTGTGTGTGTGTGTGTGTGTGTGTGTGTGTGTGTGTGTGTGTAAAAAATATATATATTTTTATGATTTTATTTTTATTTTACAAGAGAGGCGGCACTCTGGACAACTTGTAAAAGGAAGATTGGACTCCCAAGTTGAATATCAATGTTTCAATGCTTTTATTAGAGTGTTTTCATCAGGTATAATGACAAAAATGCACTAATAAAAGCGTTGAAGCATTAATATTCAACTTGGGAGTCTGATCTTCTTTTTACAAGTTGTCCAGAGTGCCGCCTCTCGAGTACTATTACTGGGTCCCATTTCTGACAGATTGGGTAACCGGCACCCGGACGCAGTAATACTTTGTTCCACACACGCATAGTTCTGGCGCACCAGTACCACATGTTGTTCACGTGGTACCCGGAGGTTACCAGCAGATCGATACATGATCAATTACATGACATAAGTGTTCAACGTTGTAATGGTAGTGTTTTTTTTTTTTTTTGTGCATGGTCCAGGCAATGCATGGGAGGCAAGTATAACATGCGCAGAGAGAGTTAGAGTTGGGTGGGTTATATTGTTTCTGTGCAGGGTAAATACTGGCTGCTTTATCTTTACACTGCAATTTAGATTTCAGTTTGAACACACCCCACCCAAATCTATCTCTCTCTGCACATGTTATATCTGCCCCCACCCCCCTCCCTCCCCCTGAAGTGCACATGGTTTTGCACAACTGCTAACAAATTTGCTGCTGCGATCAGGTCTGAATTAGAGATGTGCACTTGAAATTTTTCGGGTTTTGTGTTTTGGTTTTGGGTTCGGTTCCGCTGCCGTGTTTTGGGTTCGACCGCGTTTTGGCAAAACCTCACCGAATTTTTTTTGTCGGATTCGGGTGTGTTTTGGATTCGGGTGTTTTTTTCAAAAAACCCTAAAAAACAGCTTAAATCATAGAATTTGGGGGTCATTTTGATCCCAAAGTATTATTAACCTCAAAAACCATAATTTCCACTCATTTTCAGTCTATTCTGAATACCTCACACCTCACAATATTATTTTTAGTCCTAAAATTTGCACCGAGGTAGCTGTGTGAGTAAGATAAGCGACCCTAGTGGCCGACACAAACACCGGGCCCATCTAGGAGTGGCACTGCAGTGTCACGCAGGATGGCCCTTCCAAAAAACACTCCCCAAACAGCACATGACGCAAAGAAAAAAAAGAGGCGCAATGAGGTAGCTGTGTGAGTAAGCTAAGCGACCCTAGTGGCCGACACAAACACCTGGCCCATCTAGGAGTGGCACTGCAGTGTCACGCAGGATGGCCCTTCCAAAAAACACTCCCCAAACAGCACATGACGCAAAGAAAAATTAAAGAAAAAAGAGGTGCAAGATGGAATTGTCCTTGGGCCCTCCCACCCACCCTTATGTTGTATAAACAGGACATGCACACTTTAACCAACCCATCATTTCAGTGACAGGGTCTGCCACACGACTGTGACTGAAATGACGGGTTGGTTTGGACCCCCACCGAAAAAGAAGCAATTAATCTCTCCTTGCACAAACTGGCTCTACAGAGGCAAGATGTCCACCTCATCATCATCCTCCGATATATCACCGTGTACATCCCCCTCCTCACAGATTATCAATTCGTCCCCACTGGAATCCACCATCTCAGCTCCCTGTGTACTTTGTGGAGGCAATTGCTGCTGGTCAATGTCTCCACGGAGGAATTGATTATAATTCATTTTAATGAACATCATCTTCTCCACATTTTCTGGAAGTAACCTCGTACGCCGATTGCTGACAAGGTGAGCGGCGGCACTAAACACTCTTTCGGAGTACACACTTGTGGGAGGGCAACTTAGGTAGAATAAAGCCAGTTTGTGCAAGGGCCTCCAAATTGCCTCTTTTTCCTGCCAGTATAAGTACGGACTGTGTGACGTGCCTACTTGGATGCGGTCACTCATATAATCCTCCACCATTCTTTCAATGGGGAGAGAATCATATGCAGTGACAGTAGACGACATGTCCGTAATCGTTGACAGGTCCTTCAGTCCGGACCAGATGTCAGCATCAGCAGTCGCTCCAGACTGCCCTGCATCACCGCCAGCGGGTGGGCTCGGAATTCTGAGCCTTTTCCTCGCACCCCCAGTTGCGGGAGAATGTGAAGGAGGAGATGTTGACAGGTCGCGTTCCGCTTGACTTGACAATTTTCTCACCAGCAGGTCTTTGAACCCCAGCAGACTTGTGTCTGCCGGAAAGAGAGAACCAAGGTAGGTTTTAAATCTAGGATCGAGCACGGTGGCCAAAATGTAGTGCTCTGATTTCAACAGATTGACCACCCGTGAATCCTTGTTAAGCGAATTAAGGGCTCCATCCACAAGTCCCACATGCCTAGCGGAATCGCTCCGTGTTAGCTCCTCCTTCAATGTCTCCAGCTTCTTCTGCAAAAGCCTGATGAGGGGAATGACCTGACTCAGGCTGGCAGTGTCTGAACTGACTTCACGTGTGGCAAGTTCAAAGGGCAGCAGAACCTTGCACAACGTTGAAATCATTCTCCACTGCGCTTGAGACAGGTGCATTCCACCTCCTATATCGTGCTGAATTGTATAGGCTTGAATGGCCTTTTGCTGCTCCTCCAACCTCTGAAGCATATATAGGGTTGAATTCCACCTCGTTACCACTTCTTGCTTCAGATGATGGCAGGGCAGGTTCAGGCGTTTTTGGTGGTGCTCCAGTCTTCTGTACGTGGTGCCTGTACGCCGAAAGTGTCCCGCAATTCTTCTGGCCACCGACAGCATCTCTTGCACGCCCCTGTCGTTTTTTAAAAAATTCTGCACCACCAAATTCAAGGTATGTGCAAAACATGGGACGTGCTGGAATTTGCCCAGATTTAATGCACACACAATATTGCTGGCGTTGTCCGATGCCACAAATCCACAGGAGAGTCCAATTGGGGTAAGCCATTCCGCTATGATCTTCCTCAGTTGCCGTAAGAGGTTTTCAGCTGTGTGCGTATTCTGGAAACCGGTGATACAAAGCGTAGCCTGCCTAGGAAAGAGTTGGCGTTTGCGAGATGCTGCTACTGGTGCCGCCGCTGCTGTTCTTGCGGCGGGAGTCCATACATCTACCCAGTGGGCTGTCACAGTCATATAGTCCTGACCCTGCCCTGCTCCACTTGTCCACATGTCCGTGGTTAAGTGGACATTGGGTACAACTGCATTTTTTAGGACACTGGTGACTCTTTTTCTGAGGTCTGTGTACATTTTCGGTATCGCCTGCCTAGAGAAATGGAACCTAGATGGTATTTGGTACCGGGGACACAGTACCTCCAACAAGTCTCTAGTTGGCTCTGCAGTAATGATGGATACCGGAACCACGTTTCTCACCACCCAGGATGCCAAGGCCTCAGTTATCCGCTTTGCAGCAGGATGACTGCTGTGATATTTCATCTTCCTCGCAAAGGACTGTTGGACAGTCAATTGCTTGGTGGAAGTAGTAAAAGTGGTCTTACGATTTCCCCTCTGGGATGACCATCGACTCCCAGCAGCAACAACAGCAGCGCCAGCAGCAGTAGGCGTTACACGCAAGGATGCATCGGAGGAATCCCAGGCAGGAGAGGAATCGTCAGAATTGCCAGTGACATGGCCTGCAGGACTATTGGCATTCCTGGGGAAGGAGGAAATTGACACTGAGGGAGTTGGTGGGGTGGTTTGCGTGAGCTTGGTTACAAGAGGAAGGGATTTACTGGTCAGTGGACTGCTTCCGCTGTCGCCCAAAGTTTTTGAACTTGTCACTGACTTATTATGAATGCGCTGCAGGTGACGTATAAGGGAGGCTGTTCCGAGGTGGTTAACGTCCTTACCCCTACTTATTACAGCTTGACAAAGGCAACACACGGCTTGACAAATGTTGTCCGCATTTCTGTTGAAATACTTCCACACCGAAGAGCTGATTTTTTTGGTATTTTCACCAGGCATGTCAACGGCCATATTCCTCCCACGGACAACAGGTGTCTCCCCGGGTGCCTGACTTAAACAAACCACCTCACCATCAGAATCCTCCTTGTCAATTTCCTCCCCAGCGCCAGCAACACCCATATCCTCCTCATCCTGGTGTACTTCAACACTGACATCTTCAATCTGACTATCAGGAACTGGACTGCGGGTGCTCCTTCCAGCACTTGCAGGGGGCGTGCAAATGGTGGAAGGCGCATGCTCTTCACGTCCAGTGTTGGGAAGGTCAGGCATCGCAACCGACACAATTGGACTCTCCTTGTGGATTTGGGATTTCGAAGAACGCACAGTTCTTTGCGGTGCTTTTGCCAGCTTGAGTCTTTTCATTTTTCTAGCGAGAGGCTGAGTGCTTCCATCCTCATGTGAAGCTGAACCACTAGCCATGAACAAAGGCCAGGGCCTCAGCCGTTCCTTGCCACTCCGTGTGGTAAATGGCATATTGGCAAGTTTACGCTTCTCCTCCGACAATTTTATTTTAGATTTTGGAGTCCTTTTTTTACTGATATTTGGTGTTTTGGATTTTACATGCTCTGTACTATGACATTGGGCATCGGCCTTGGCAGACGACGTTGCTGGCATTTCATCGTCTCGGCCATGACTAGTGGCAGCAGCTTCAGCACGAGGTGGAAGTGGATCTTGATCTTTCCCTAATTTTGGAACCTCAACATTTTTGTTCTCCATATTTTAATAGGCACAACTAAAAGGCACCTCAGGTAAACAATGGAGATGGATGGATACTAGTATACAATTATGGATGGACGAGCGACTGCCGACACAGAGGTAGCTACAGCCGTGGACTACCGTACTGTGTCTGCTGCTAATATAGACTGGATGATAATGAGATGAAATCAATATATATTATATCACACTAGTACTGCAGCCGGACAGGTAGATATATTTATTATGTAATGACTGATGACGGACCTGCTGGACACAGTCAGCTCAGCAGCACCGCAGACTGCTACAGTAAGCTACTATAGTAGTATGTATAAAGAAGAAAGAAAAAAAAAAACCACGGGTAGGTGGTATACAATTATGGATGGACTGCCGAGTGCCGACACAGAGGTAGCTACAGCCGTGGACTACCGTACTGTGTCTGCTGATAATATAGACTGGATGATAATGAGATGAAATCAATATATATGTATATATAATATCACTAGTACTGCAGCCGGACAGGTATATATATTTATTATGTAATGACTGATGACGGACCTGCTGGACACTGTCAGCTCAGCAGCACCGCAGACTGCTACAGTAAGCTACTATAGTAGTATGTATAAAGAAGAAGGAAAAAAAAAAACCACGGGTAGGTGGTATACAATTATGGATGGACTGCCGAGTGCCGACACAGAGGTAGCTACAGCCGTGGACTAACGTACTGTGTCTGCTGATAATATAGACTGGATGATAATGAGATGAAATCAATATATATGTATATATAATATCACTAGTACTGCAGCCGGACAGGTATATATATTTATTATGTAATGACTGATGACGGACCTGCTGGACACTGTCAGCTCAGCAGCACCGCAGACTGCTACAGTAAGCTACTATAGTAGTATGTATAAATAAGAAAGAAAAAAAAAACCACGGGTAGGTGGTATGCCATTATGGATGGACTGCCGAGTGCCGACACAGAGGTAGCTACAGCCGTGGACTAACGTACTGTGTCTGCTGATAATATAGACTGGATGATAATGAGATGAAATCAATATATATGTATATATAATATCACTAGTACTGCAGCCGGACAGGTATATATATTTATTATGTAATGACTGATGACGGACCTGCTGGACACTGTCAGCTCAGCAGCACCGCAGACTGCTACAGTAAGCTACTATAGTAGTATGTATAAAGAAGAAAGAAAAAAAAAAAACCACGGGTAGGTGGTATACAATTATGGATGGACTGCCGAGTGCCGACACAGAGGTAGCTACAGCCGTGGACTAACGTACTGTGTCTGCTGATAATATAGACTGGATGATAATGAGATGAAATCAATATATATATATATATATATATAATTATATAATATCACTAGTACTGCAGCCGGACAGGTATATATATTTATTATGTAATGACTGATGACGGACCTGCTGGACACTGTCAGCTCAGCAGCACCGCAGACTGCTACAGTAAGCTACTATAGTAGTATGTATAAAGAAGAAAGAAAAAAAAAAAACACGGGTAGGTGCTAGGTGGTATACAATATTATATATATATTATATACAATTATATATATATATATATTAAACTCATAAACTGGTGGTGATTATTAAACTGGTGGTCAGGTCACTGGTCACACTATCAGCAACTTGCAAGTAGTACTCCTGAGTCCTAAGCAGACAATCACAATATATATTATACTGGTGGTCAGTGTGGTCACAAACAATGGCAGTGTGGCACTCTGGCAGCAAAAGTGTGCACTGTACGTTATATGTACTCCTGAGTCCTGAGTCCTGCTCTCAGACTCTAACTGCTCCCCACTGTCAGTGTCTCCCCCACAAGTCAGTTAATACAGTCACACTATCTCTATCACTTCAGCAAGTACTAGTAGTAGTAGTACTCCTCCTAATGCTCCCCAAAATTACTACTGTGTCTCTCTCTGTCTCACTCTTTTCTCGAATCTCTATAAACGGAGAGGACGCCAGCCACGTCCTCTCCCTATGAATCTCAATGCACGTGTGAAAATGGCGGCGACGCGCGGCTCCTTATATAGAATCCGAGTCTCGCGATAGAATCCGAGCCTCGCGAGAATCCGACAGCGTGATGATGACGTTCGGGCGCGCTCGGGTTAACCGAGCAAGGCGGGAAGATCCGAGTCGCTCGGACCCGTGTAAAAAAAACTGAAGTTCGGGCGGGTTCGGATTCCGAGGAACCGAACCCGCTCATCTCTAGTCTGAATTAGGCCTTTTGTCATCTTTTGTTGTTTCTAGATTTATAGGCCCTACACACTGGCTAATAACACTGAAGGGCATGAACAATGTCGTTCATTAATGAACGAAATATCGCTCATATCTTTCAGTGTGTATGCACCAACGATGAAGGATGTGCAGCTCCGTGCTTGTTCATCGTTGGTGCCGGCTCGTTTATACATGCATGCCAATATGGACAATCTCGTCCATATTAGTATGCAGTGCTGTGGGGCCGGGTGACGGGGAGAATGAAAAGACTTCACTCCGCCTTTCACGCCCCATCCGCCTTTGGGTCGTCCGTTGCCTTGGCGGCCAGTCGGGCAGTGTGTAGGGCCCATTAGATCCTGAACTACTGAGGATGGTGATCACCATTTTTGAAGAAAGGAGTGTATTCACATTTCTTTTATCTGATTTTCATTTTGGGAATTTTTCTATTTTCTATGTATGTTTTCGTTTCAATAATTGATTTGTTGGAGATATAATTGGGCATTTAAATTCTGAGATTTTTCTATTTTTCAAATACACACCCATATCAGTAGCTACACCCCGCTGTGAAGCGCGCAATAGGCCCTTCAGAAATTTCAGCTCCAGGCCCACGAGGACCTTAATCTGGCACTAGGGATGCAGCGTTCGGTCTTCTGACCACCAGCATCCCGACCACCGGCATATAATACCCAATCCCATATACACACAGACACACACACACTTGCATGTGGATGGGCACTCTGAAACAGACACTCAAATAACTGGGGTGCCCGCCCTAGGAATTAACATGTACAAGTTCTCCCAGATAATAAAGGATCAGGCGGCAGTGCACAGTCATTTTTAAATCCTAAAGGTGAATTTAGGTTAGAAAACTGGCATATGGAATGAAATTCACCTGTAGGATTTAATAAAGATATAGGGGTATATCCAATTGATGTTAGTATTCAATTAGCGGATTTGGCCGTTCATGACAATGCCAATCTGACTTTTTTTAAAGTCAGACTGACATTGTCGAAAATGGGGCTAAAACCTATCGGATTTGGCCGCAATTCCAACAAAACACGTGGATCCACTGCTATTCCGCCAATCCAAAAAAAAGTCAGAAACTGCCGTCTTTCCGACAAGCTGGCAGTTCTGACTACAATTGAATACACCCCATAGTACACATGTATATGTTTGACTTATATTAAACATATACACACCATCAGTGGTGCAAGTAGAAATAGTCAGAATGCCCCAAAAAATGGGCATGGTCATCTGTTGTGAGGGGGCAAGTCCACATGACACTAGGGGTTGTGGCCACATGACACTAGTAGAGTTGCCACCCGACACAGGTGGTCATTCCGAGTTGATCGCAGCCAGCAACTTTTTGCTGCTGCTGCGATCAACTAGTACACGTCTATGGGGGAGTGTATTTTAGCTTAGCAGGGCTGCGATCGCTTGTGCAGCCCTGCTAAGCTAAAAAAAATTCAAGCAAAAGAAGACCAGCCCTATACCTACTTACCCTGTGCGACGATCTCTGCGATGCTGGAGCTTCCATCGTAGGACGTGACGTAACCCGGCGACCTCTGTCGCCGGGCAACATCGCGCACGCGCATTGCAGCCGTCCGCGCATGCGCATTCCAGACCCGTTCGCACCGTAGCGATAAACCGCTACGTGCGAACGGGTCAGAATAACCCCCACAGTCCCTTTGCTTTGCACTCTGTAGGCAAGGCTAGAAATATATAGTCAGCCCTCCTGTATAATAGAAATATATATAGTAATATCCCCAGTATAATAGAAATTTATAGTAATACCCCCAGTATAATAGAAATATATAGTAATGCCCCCAGTATAATAAATACATATAGTATTGCCCCCAATTTAACAACAATGTATAGTAATGCACCCTTTATAACAGTAATATAAACTATAGTAGTGCCTCCGGTACAATAGAAATGTATAGTAGTGTCCACATTACCATAGAAATATATAGTAATGCCCCCATAATAATAGAAATATTTAGTAGTGCTCACATTATATTAGAAATTAATTACCCCACACAGTGAGGCCAGAGACATGTCCAGCAGCCCAGCCTGTGAAGAACAAAGACCGCTAAGTGCCGATGCATCACACGAGCGGAGTGTAGGGAAACAGCAGCACTGCTGCACCCTGCAAGAAAGTGGACTCCGGCTCCTCTCTTCACACCAGCCACAGCCACCAGAGGAGAAAGCCTGATGTGACGTCATGACGCTCCCAGTAACCCTGACAAAGTGGGAGGCACCATCATGCTGTAAAGAACCTTGGTCTTGTTGCTCAGTGGCACATTATAATTGTGGTAATGGCGGTCACGAGTACATGCTGCCAAATTCTTAAGGGTATGCCGTACCCAAGCATACCCGCATACTTGCACCACTGCTTACCATGCAGCAGTTGCAGGTTGCAAATGGGGACGGGACTCACTAGGCACAATTTTATGAGGCCCCTCTACCTCACGGCAAAATGCTGCAATTCGCTGGTCTCAAGATGGGACAGGAACAAAATGATATAATTCTAATGGAGTCCCTCTAGCTATCAACAGTAAAGTATACAAAAATGCATACCTCCCAACTCTTGGCTGCTGTGAAGAGGGACATCTGTGCGCACGCCCACCGAAAAAGGGGGCATGAATCTATGAAAAGGGGGTGTGGATTCATGGGAGGGCTCGCGATCGCGAGCCACGTCTCCGTTTTCATCACTGAGGGGGCACGCCCAGCGCTCTGTGAGCTGCTGGCATGCCCCCTCTCCCCCTGTCTCCACTGAATAGATGCTGTGCGCTGCTATGCTAAGCATGGCAGCGAGTGCAGGAGCCTCCCAACTGCCCCCCCCCAGCAGCGGGACAGTCCCAAAAAATGGGACTGTCCCACGAAAATCGGGACAGTTGGGAGGTATGAAAATGGGTGCACCCTCGTGTGAAAGAGGGGAGGCCCTTCTTTCAAAATATTTGCCCTATGGAAATTATAAAAATCCAGACTATGGAAAAATCATGAAGGGAAGGTGGAAGATTTTCTACAACAATAATTTAGGGGCCCATATTTCAATATGAGGGGGGTCCCACCAGAGGCGTCACCGGGTGTGGTGACACGCGGTGCGCGCCCCTGATCTCCTGCCGTGATCGTGGCAAAAAGGGGGCGTGACCTTGTACTTAGGGGGCGTGGCTTCTCAGGGATCCCGGAATCGTCACTCTGGGGGCGTGCCCAGCATCTCCGAAGATGCTGGGCTTCCCCCAGAGCCAGTCTCCGTCCGCTGTCGGCTCCTCTTCTGTGACAGGAGCCGGGTGCTGTAGGAGACTTTCTCACTGCAGCACCTGGTTCCTGTCGGTGCGGAGGAGCTGACATTTGGTATCACCCTCCTCCAGGCGTCATACCCGGGTGCGGGTCACACCCGGGTGCGGGCCGCACCCCCCGCACCCGCCTTGTGACGCCACTAGGTCCCACCTTTCACATGGTAACGCCTCTTAGTACTTATTGTTTTGTGATCACTAGATGTTACCCTTTGCTACAGAAAATGGAAATTTTCAATATATTGGAAGAAGGAACTACAGTATGGGCCCTATAACACTTGCACACATGTGAGCTTTCACATTGGACAGAGGTAAGTCCAACCTTTCCAATGATAAGGCCCCTTAGCAGCTATTTTCTGGTTATCACCTGTGAAAAATACATTCTTCTACAGATGGATGTGATGACCCTAAATCTACTCCATCTTGTGAGAAATAAAAAGAGTTCACCTCATTTAATGCTATTGTGATACCCAGGACCAGAGGCTGAAATGATCTAATTTAGGTTGGTATCACTGGGGATGTCAGATAAACCCCGGGGCCACTATAGACCTGCTGATTTTAGTGCGGCCTCTATTATTTACAAAACTGGGGAATCTGGTGGCCACTGGGACCCATTGGAGGCCGTGTCGGGAAGAACTGAACTGGCCCGTGCCGCTGGCGGGACAGATACGGGCACCTCACCTTGAAGGATATAAAAAGAGGGGGGCTCGAGCGCTAGGCGGGACGGCTGTGAGGAGAAGAGGAGACGGGAGTGAAAACGCGGCTGCCGCGCTAGAGACGGAGCTGACAGTCGGGTCAAGAGGGAAGCCGCAGCGGAGTTGCCGGCTGACATCTTCAGCGGGTCGCGCTGACTGGAAGGAGGTAGGCAGAATAACAGTGAGTGACGGGCCAGGGGAGAAGGAGGAGGCTTAATAGATACAGTCCAGTAAAAGCAGCCGGTGGGACGGCAGGAGGCGGAGGTATGGTCCCCATATAAGGAAAGAGGTGTCACGTTACTTACATAAGACAGCTTCAGCATTTAGTAGATAATAAGAGAAAACTGTCCAGGGACGTCCTCACATCGCATCAATCAGCCACAGACCTTTAGCCGATAAGGTTTCATACCAGCACAGTATAGAAAAGAGAGATATCCCTGATATAAATTTGTAAAGAGCTTAACTCTGCATAGAAAGAACCATATAAGGATGGCAGCTAACTTTCTAACTATTCCCCTCAGAGTGACTTTCCCAGACAGAAGCCTGTCAGTAACCAGAGTTAGTGAGCACCTTAACTCAATGCTGCCTTCGTTTTCCCAGATAGACTTTTCAGCTATTTCTCGAGGTGACACAGAGTTACGGTACCCTCTCGGTGTATACAGATAATTAATTTACGGTATTGCGATATAGACCTCCGATTCATACAGAACTCTACACCGGAGTCAGTGAGCCATCTATGACAGTCAGTGATAAGGAAAGAGTAATTGAACCGCAGTCTGTTACACACTGATGGTCATACGAGCATAAACTACAGGAGGATACAGCAAGGATATAGGATATTGTTACAGTTGTGATTTGAAATTCCTGTATTGCAGAAACATTGTAGCATATATTCTGTTCAGAGGATTACAAAGCAAGAGAAAGCCCTCAGTAGTGGAAGGATATAATTCAACTAACTGTTATAAAGAGAGATTAGAAGAAAGGCAAAAGAAAGGGAATTCTGGCCCCTAAGTTACATATTGCTGATACATTTGCAATTTATCCTTTAGTAAAAAGACCAACTGATTCATTGACATATGTGCACCAACGTACGAAGAATCAGCTGAACTGTGGGTTTAAAGAGGTTAAATTACAGTACTGAGAATAGGTTATCATATAAGTATAGTCAATATTGTATGTTTTAATAAAACTGTTATGTATCTATGTTATGCACGATATAAAATACTAACCTTCATTCAGGTGCGAACTTCGGCAGTCATCGAAGAATCCAGTTTAATAAAATTGTTCTTTGTCTAATGCATCTCGATGGAGTAAAGTTGTCTCATATCTTCTACGGTTGAATTACTGTTGTTATTACAGTCATTTTTATAGAACCGAATTGTGTGCCTTTCACATGGTACATATTGTTATATATTCGTTTATTCTTATATATTCTGTGCTTGTTCACGTAACGTGTTCCGGAACATTGTAGAGATCTGTAAAGAAACAAAAGACCCACAGGTAATACTAAACAAACCCAACTGAAACAAGAAAAATCTTATACTTACCTCACACCCTAAACCCTACCAATAAACTACGACCCCAATCAGATCCACTCATTTAGATTATTACAAGAACATTTGTGGCGTCCACGAACAGGATCGATAAATTAAAGCGAGGAACATCATATCCGCAGAAAATGTCCAAAGAGCAATCTACGACGGCTGGAGCATTCAGTGGAGAGCCTAGTAAGCCGACACCAGAAACGCCTAGCATGGCACAAATAAACCCAATTACCTTGCCGTACTATTTTGGGGCCCCATGGCTTCCAACCTACCATGGAGATAGACACAAGGCCGAAGGAAATACTTTGACTTCAAAAACAAAATGAAGTCCATGTTCCGTCTCTACCCATTAAGCGAGCGACAACAAGTCGAGATTCTTATTGGACAACTCAAAGGATCCGCACAACGAGAAGTCATTTCCTGGCCGGCAGAAGAAAAGAAAAATATTGAACAGATATTACAACGTTTGGCTACTACGTTTGAACTTCATACCATCTCAGAACTAAAAATGAAATTCTACGCTAGAAAGCAGCGTTTGGGAGAAATGCTTAGAGATTACGCCCTGAGCCTTCAAGAGGCGTTAAAAGCGATCCGGACAGTGGATGAGAAAGAAATTGAGAATAGCGACGAAGCATTGGTATCCCAGTTTATAGAAGGGGCGAATAGAGAAGGAGTAAGAGCCCAATTAAGACTGTTAAGAATGCAGAAACCCGATCATACCTTCCTAGATTTTAAAGAGGCCGCAATTAAGGTGGTGGGGACCGAGGTGGCCCAAGAAATTAGTTTTCCAGAGATGCACAGATACCAGGAGAGTCAGTTATTTAACAGAAACAGCTCCCTGAATACCGTTAACAACCAGAGGAATGGGGACACCATCGGTCAGAGCTTCCAGACACCCGCCACAGACCCAATGCGAGCTCTAACAAGTCAAATGGAGGAACTTGTAACGGGAATGACAAAAATGTGCAAAGAGGTACAGAAGTTTGCTGAAAGGCAAGGCGCCAGTCCCACCAAGGTTAGGTGGCCAAGGGAGCGCCGGAGAGCCAGAAACGAATGGTGGACCCCACCTCGGACAGGTGGAAGGAGAATGACTGATCAGTTTGATTCACAGGGCCGACCGATTTGCCGTCAATGTAAAAGGCCTGGACACATAGCACGTAATTGTGACCAAGAGGAGGCTTTAAACTCCAATGCCCCGAGGCCGGAGACCGAGCCTCGGGGGGAAATGCCGCAATAACTCAGAAATCGGAAGAATGGTGGTCTCAGTACGTGAGACGATGCCCCCATATCCCAATATCTATTAACGGAGTGGAAATTATGGCAATGATAGATACGGGATAACAAATAACCACCATTCAGCACTCTACTTTCCTAAAAAATTGGGGAGAACATCAAATTGTAACACCCCCACAAACGTGGTTACAACTGATAGCCAGTAATGGATCAAATATATCATGCGTGGGTTACTGGGAGGCTGATGTAAGGATTGGAGAGACCAAACTCCCACACCAAGGATGCTTGATTACACACGCCAGTGATCCCAATGTTATCCCTATGATTCTTGGGATGAATATATTACAGAGTTGTCCCGAGGAATTGATTTCGATTCTGAAACAGGAATTACCTAAGACTGTGACCACCCAGCAGAATGCCCTAAAGAAAACTATTAAAACTTTACAAAGTCACCAAGCATTTGTACATTGCAACGGATATATCAGGAAGGTCCGGGTTACGGACAGCAAGCCCATCAAAGTGCCTCCCAACTCCGAAGTCATTGTCTGGGGCAAAACCCGATCTGGTCCTAGAGGAAACAGCTATGAGGCCCTTATTGAACCCTGTGACCTGAGTGAGGGGAATGAGATCGTCGTGGCCCATTGTTTGATGACCGTTACTAATGGGAGGGTTCCCTTCCGGATACTGAATCCCCATAATCATATGATCAAAATATACCGACAACGACCGATTGCTAAACTTTCCTGGACTAGCTTTCAAGACGTGATGCCTGTGCAAATAGAAGCTCATCAACAGTGTAATCATGTTGAGAAAGAGGAAAATACCACTCTGATAGAGTGGTGGAATGATATCTACATCGGCGATGACACCCATCCTGAACATAGACAACATGCGCTTCAAATCATGAAGGAGAACCCTCAAATCTTTAGTCAAGGACCCTTGGATTTTGGGACAGTCACGACTGTAAGGCATCGCATCATGACCGGCAATGCTGTCCCTATAAAAGAAAAACATAGACCTTTAGCTCCTGCCCTGTATCAGCCAGTGAGGAAGATGCTCGAAGATATGAAATCTACTGGCGTCATTCAAGAAAGCCATAGCCCGTGGGCAGCCCCAATGGTGCTAGTTAAAAAAAAGAATGGGCAGTTGCGCTTTTGTGTTGATTACCGGAAATTGAATAAAATTACACATAAAGATGCATATCCGCTGCCTAGGATTGAGGAATCGCTTGCAGCCTTGAAATCGGCCAAATATTTCTCCAAACTAGATTTAACCAGCGGATATTGGCAGATTATGATGGCACCGGAAGATAAGGAAAAAAAGCCTTCACCACTCCCATGGGACTCCATGAATTTAATCGAATGCCATTCAGATTGTGCAATGCTCCAGCAACATTTCAAAGAGTGATGGAGCACTGCCTGGGATCTTTGAATTTTGAGATGGTGTTGTTGTATTTGGACGATATAATCATCTTTTCTAGGTCCTATCAGAACCACCTTCAACACTTACAGGAAGTCTTCCAGCAATTGGCTAGATATGGACTGAAGGTAAACCCTGCTAAATGTCACCTGTTAAAACCTAAGGTTCATTATTTGGGACATGTGGTGAGTTCTGCGGGAGTAGCACCAGACCCTGAAAAAATTAGAGTAGTACAAGACTGGTCTGTTCCACGAACAGTTAAAGATGTAAGATGATTTCTCGGATTTGTGGGGTATTATAGGTGCTTCGTTAAGGATTTCGCCAAGGTAGCCACCCCTTTACATGAAGTGCTTCGAGATATACCTCAAAACGGTCAAAGCAGACATTTATTTGTCACCTGGACGTCCCGGCAACAATCTGCATTCGAAAATCTCAAGAAGGTTTTGACCCAAGCGCCCCTCCTGGCATACCCCGACTACAGCAAACCCTTTATTCTACACACGGACGCAAGTAAGCAAGGACTCGGTGCGGTCCTCGCGCAGTTACAAGATGGCAAAGAAAAAGTAATAGCGTACGCCAGCTGAGGTCTTCAGAAGACCGAACGGAACGATGCCAATTATAGTGCTTTTAAACTAGAATTCCTAGCACTGGTCTGGGCAAATAATGAAAAATGTAAAGATTATCTTGCCGCCACACCGTTTGTAGCTTACACTGACTGTAATCCTCTGGCCCACTTAGCTACTGCCAAACTAGGAGCGTTGGAGCAACGATGGTATGCACGTTTGGCTAACTATCAATTCACCATATACTATCGGCCTGGAAAGAATAATAGTAATGCGGATGCGCTCTCCCGGTTAGCTGATCAAGAGGAATCAGAAGTTGAGGACCCCTGGGAGTCGGTAGAATTACCTCCTTTTCAAACTGCTAGGTGAACAGTGGTACAGAATAACACCACCTCCAAGACGAGCCAATCCTATTATCAATTAGAAGTAGACAGTTTAGGCAAATGGCAGGAGTGGCAGGAACAATACCCACTGTTTCGGAAGCTAAGGGATTATTACTGCAAAAGAAAGGCTTATCCAAATCCGAAAGACAAACTTCCGCGCCAGAATTAGTAAAACTATGGAGACAGCGGGATCGGTTAGAAATACAACAAAATCTGATAGTTCGGAGGAGTGTTAATCCTAAAACTCACCTGGCCATTACCCAAGTGCTTGTCCCTATGACGAAAGCGCCAGTTCTCTTGCAGGCTTATCATGATCAATCAGGCCATTTCAGACACCAGAAGACGGAATCAAATCTCAGACAGCGGTTCTATTGGGTCGGTTTACGACAGAATGTAGAAGAGTGGTGAAGTAACTGTCATGCGTGTAGTCTACGGAAACCTGCCCTTTACACAGACAAGGCCCCACTTCATCCAATTGTCAGCAGTGAGCCTTTAGAATTGGTCACCATTGAGCATGTAAAACTAGAAAGAAGCAAGTTGGGGTACGAGTACGCCCTTATGATGGTAGATCACTACACTAAGTTTGCAATTGCTTTACCAGTAAAAGATATGACGGCAAAGACTACTGCTGAAATCTTCTGGAGGGCCTTTGTACGACCATATGGTTTCCCTGAAAAAATCTTGACCGATCAAGGGCCGGCGTTTACATCCCGACTCTTTCAGGAATTGTGCCTCCTATATGGATGTAAAAAATTACAAACCACAGCATATCACCCGCGGGGGAATGGCCTGTGTGAAAGAACTAATCAAACACTTATTGAAATGTTACGGGCCCTTCCTTTACAGAAAAGACAAGAATGGCCGCTATTATTAACGGAATTCATCTACAATAATACCATTCATAGTTCCACAGGGAAGTTAATATTTGGTGGGCAAGGGAGAATACCCGTGGATGTTACTCTTCAGGTGAGAAGCACTCCAGAACCCTTTCTGGAAACAGATTGGGTAACAGAGCACCAACGTCGATTGAAGGTAGCTCATGATCTAATCGAACAACAGAGGGAAGTGGTATAAAAGCGGCAAGAGCACAATTATAACCTTACAGCGCAAGCTGAGCCCTTACCGGTTGGATGCAGAGTCTTGAGAAAGAACAATCAATGACAAAGTAAGTTAGACTCTCGATGGGAGCCAAATCCATATAAAATACTAGCAAAGCCAAATCCCGGAGTAGCAGTATACCGTATTAGTCGCGAAGATGGAAGTCGACCAAGTCTGGTCCATCGAGATCAACTTAAACTGTGTCCAGCATGGCCAGAGTCGGAAAGCAGAACATCTCTATTCCCAGAGGAAACTTTAACCGAAATTCCATACCCGGAGGCCATGCTTAGTCTCTGTTGGCCAATTCTTGGCACTTTCGGAACAATACCTACCCCGGAAATGAATGAAACCGTAACGGAAGATTATACGGATCCTGTACGTTCAGATGTTCCTGTGTTAAGACGCTCTGAAAGGAGCACAAAAGGGAAGTTGCCCGCTAGATACCAATTATAACGTTTCCACATTGAATTGATAAGACAGAACTGGTAGAATGATTTAAGTAATCAAAATAGATACAGATGTCTAGTATAAAGATGTTTGTATATTATTCTTGTCTTTGTTAAAAAATAAAAATAAATTATCTAAGTAGGGTACATGGTTACTAGATGCATAAGGATCCGCATCAAATTACCGGGGAGGTATGTGATACCCAGGACCAGAGGCTGAAATTATTTAATTTAGGTTGGCATCACTGGGGATGTCACCTAAACCCTGGGGCCACTATAGACCATACTGATTTTAGTGCGGCCTCTATTATTTACAAAACTGGGGAATCTGGGGGCCACTAGGACCCATTGGAGGCCGTGTCGGGAAGAACTGAACTGGCCCGCGCCGCTGGCAGGACAGATACGGGCACCTCACCTTGAAGGATATAAAAAGAGGGGGGCTCGAGCGCTAGGCGGGGCGGCTGTGAGGAGAAGAGGAGACAGGAGTGAAAACGTGGCTGCCGCGCTAGAGACGGAGCTGACAGCCGGGTCAAGAGGTAAGCCGCAGGGGATCCAAACAAAGGACTCACCGCTCTCCACAGCCATATCGAGACCGCCCAGAACAGAGTCTGGCTGAGCCGGGACTGAGCGAAGCGGAGGACAGCGGAGTTGCCGGCTGACATCTTCAGCGGGTCGCGCTGACTGGAAGGAGGGAGGCAGAATAACAGTGAGTGACGGGCCAGGGGAGAAGGCGGAGGCTTAATAGATATAGTCTAGTAAAAGCAGCAAGTGGGACGGCAGGAGGCGGAGGTATGGTCCGCATATAAGGAAAGAGGTGTCACGTCACTTACAAAAGCATTTAGTAGATAATAAGAGAAAACTGTCCAGGGACGTCCTCACATCGCATCAATCAGCCACAGACCTTTAGCCAATAAGGTTTCATACCAGCACAGTATAGAAAAGAGAGCTATCCCTGATATAAATTTGTAAAGAGCTTAACTCTGCATAGAAAGAACCGTATAAGGATGGCAGCTAACTTTCTAACTATTCCCCTCAGAGTGACATTCCCAGACAGCAGCCTGTCAGTAATCAGAGTTAGTGAGCTCCTTAACTCAATGCTGCCTTCGTTTTCCCAGATAGACTTTTCAGCTATTTCTCGAGGTGACACAGAGTTACGGTACCCTCTCGGTGTATACAGATAATTAATTTACGGTATTGCGATATAGACCTCCGATTCATACAGAACACTACACCGGAGTCAGTGAGCCATCTATGACAGTCAGTGATAAGGAAAGAGTAATTGAACCGCAGTCTGTTACACACTGATGGTCATACGAGCATAAACTACAGGAGGGTACAGCAAGGATATAGGATATTGGTGGTCATTCCGAGTTGTTTGCTATGTTTTTCGTTCGCATAACATATTCACAAAGTTGCGATTATTTTGTAAAACTGCAAACATCCGCCCCAATGTACATTTGCTATTTCGTACGCAGTACTACAGAAAGTAGGCGTATGCCAAATCACAACGCATTAATGCGAATCCATCGCATACGCACACTCCTCATCGTAAAAATCCGAACTCATTGTAGATTTACGCATTCCTCTTAAATGTGCTAAGTTTTGTGCAAACAAACGCACAGCAATGGTTTTTTTTTCTTAATTTAGATGACACCTTGCAATTCAAACTCAGCAAGCGTCCCTCAATTATAAATCAAATTAGTGTAATAATTGATTGTGTGCATGACCAATTAAGTCAGGAAAGAATACCTCAAGAACACTTTGTAGGCATAATTGGATATTAGCATGTTTGTTTTTTAAAAAGTACAAGAGATGTGTAAACTGTGCCACACATAAATGTAATTAGCATAATTTGGTGAGGATGTTTAGTGTGTGAATGTATGTGTTTACATGTTTTTTACAAAAATAAGCTACTAACTAACCTAATTTGTATGTAATAAATAAGACTTAAACTCGTAATTTGTTTGTGTTTTTTTTGTTAGGTAACCAATTTCTGCTTTGCAATATGCTTTAATATTTTGCCATTAAAAACATCACAAGCGTATAACAGTAAATTCTTTTTCTTTTTTTTTTACAACATTTTTTGTTTAAAGCTTTTTATAAACATATTTTTTTTTGTTTTTTTTTTAAATTAATTGTGCCAAATTTTTAACTTCGGCCAACATGGCCTCCAAATGTGCCTGCATCCGGGCAACGATGCCTGCCAGGCTTCTGGGATCTCCAATGGCACCATCTGAAATGCAGATTCAAAATGCAAATTTAAAATAAAAACACATTACCTATTACATCACAATTCCAAAAAGCACACTTTCATATCAAATGATATACATCATGGATGTATAAATGACAAAACAGTAGCATACCAACACACAAGCATACTCAGCAATGTTTGTCCTTGCAAAATTTCAATGTGTAAAAGTCTACCACACCATGATGTACATTTATTGTAGTTGAGCCAGTATAGGACTGTTTATGAAAACTGATGTTTTTACTGTTTACACTGTGATCAGCTTGTGTGTCCATCGGACACACATAGCTGATCACTCCGCCGGGTCCCCGCTCAGCTTTCTCTGCCAGGGGCAGAGAAAGCAGGGCAAATGCCACATTATCGCAGTGCTGCCCTGTGAACCCTGAGCTGGTGAGATTATCACAGGGCACACTGCGGTATTTTATCACATTTTTGGTGGGGAATGCGATGTGGGTTACTAAAAAAAAGTGAATTAAAGGGATTGGAGCAGTTTTTCATGAAAACTGCTCCAAATGCCCTTTAATACATTCAGGTGATACTAAAATAATGTGAAAAGGGTGTGAAAACACCTTTTTTTCACATTATTTTAGTAAAAATAATGTTAATAAATAGACCCCTAAGGCTGTAATGTGTTCTCATGTTCTAAGACAGTACCTTGTGTTCCGGGTTGGACTGGCCATTTTGTACTTCTGTCAAATGGCAGTGGCCCGATGGGCCGGTACGACCACACAGAGAGCGGGACTGGCCAAGCAGCACGGCCTTCCGACTCTCTGCTCTGACGCTGGCTGCTTTTGTGGTACCCACGTGTGGGATACCCCTACTGTCCCCCTACTAGTTTTCATAACAGCCAGCGCTGCCTGCAGGGACCTGTCAGCTACATAGGCACTGACAGTGTCGAGATCCCCTGCCCCAGTTGCCTAGCAACAACATGCGGGAAGAGCCGTGATGGAGGGCACCAGGACCCAGGAGAACCGTACTGCTGGTCTGCCCAGGCGCGGGAACCTGGAGTGTCAGGATTGGAAGGGAAGCTGCGCGCCAAGAAGAGGAGGAGGGCAGAGAGTGATCCGGCGCACGGGAGCACGGCCGCGGGAGAAGAGAGGAAGCCGACTCAGGGAAAGAGATAGGGTATTGAGATGATATTTAATATATGCAATTGCTCCAAGTGAGAATCGAGTTATAGCGGTGACTGATATTTTCGGCGCAATAAATGGTTGTCACCGCCCCCATGTGTAGTGGTCCTTGAGTATATTGTGTTTGGGTTGTCCTTCCGGGGTTCTCCTGGTTCTTCTGCCCCAGCCTTACAGGTGACGGTAAGAATAGTCGCTGGCCTCGACATCGTTGAAGAGGGGATACGGCCGAACACGAAGACGACCGAGCTTCAGCTACGAACCCACTTTAGAGCGATATCACACTTTCATACAGAAAGACGGGGGCCTGCATCTAGTCCAGACCGCCCCCCCCCCCCCCCCGACTCATTGCACGCCCCTGTGAATCGCCCCCTCCACCATGGCCATGGCCCCCTTGTCATGCGCGTGACTGCTGTGCATGTCACAGTGATGTGCTGGGGCTGCTTCATGGCCCCAGTCTGTCCCTGCTTGTGTTCCATGCAAAATTCTCCATCATTTCCAATGACTCAGATTCCTGATGTCTCCAAATTATAAAGTTAGCCTGTCTGTGGCTTGAAATAATATACTGGGCCTGACTCTGAGTCGGACTCAGGGGAGTGATTATTTTTATTCTGCACATGCGTCTAAGTCTCAATGCACATGCGTCCAGATTCCGTGCGCGCTGAGCCACAGTTGCGATTGAGGCGCACGACTGGGTTACAAAGATCCCTGGTTGATCCTTATCCTGTGAAAATCTAATATACCATAATTGCCATACGCCATATTAGGTATCACTTATTAAGCAGACATTTATCTGGTGCCAAGACTAATATGCAGACATATACTGTATATGATACTCAGTGTAACATGCAGACCAGTGGCGGAACCAGTCAGTGATGTCGTAGGTTATGCCTGCATAAAGGTCTGGTTCAATGACAGGGGGTACTAAGGGGACACCTGTAGCGGGCCCAAAGGTTCTAAGGGGCCCTGAGTTTTGGATGTTCCCCAACCACGCCGGGGACACATACCACTGGTATATACTGTATGAGTATTTACTGTAGAACAGCACGGTTTCGGTACAACAGTTGGAACAAAAGAAAACATAAGTACAGTAACAAACACCCCCCCCCCCCCCAGGTATCCCCTGTGCTGTAGAAGAAGGAAACCTACGCATGCACAAGAGGATGCACAATGGTGGGTGTTGTGAAATGAGGTTTGCAGCCCTTTCCCCTTTGATCCAACCTCAGAGCAAGTGCTGCACCAACAAACCAGAGTGTTTTCCCTCTGAACAACAGCATGGTTTTGTGGCTTCAGAGAAAAAGCTAAGGGGTCTATTCATGAAACAGTGAAAAGAGTGGAGAAGTGAGTCTGTGGAGAAGTTGCCCATGGCAACCAATAAGCTGCTCCGTACAATTGTATTGCATGCAAATGATAAATGTTACTCCAATGCTGATTGGTTGCCATGGGCAACTTCTCCACTGGCTCACTTCTCCACACTTTTCACTGCTTCATAAATAGACCCCTCAATCACTCCAATTTTTTTTTCACTTTACATTATTCAAGTGTAATGAAATAAGCTATTTCTAAGTCCATTTTCCAGAAACAAGTAATGTTACAATATAAAAAAAGTATTTTATTCCTGCTCAGAGGCTAATTAAAATATTAAGCAGGCCCAAGCAGAGCAGGAACAGTGCAATCCAACAATAACAATGTATTTTACCTATTCTGAGACAAAGCTACAGACTGTAATGAGGTGTGACTAATGGATAATAATTTATACTGTATCTAACCCTATTTACTGTGGTCACAGTATTATTGCACAGATATATTTATGCTGATGCAGAGTGAGACCAACATCATCTTGTGTAGAGACGGGATGGAGGAGGGCTGAGGCATTCTGATATATGCCATGTATGGAAGCTGAGATCTGAATGAGGCGCGGGCATTGGGTGGCGTGGCCAATTCCAGGAGACATATCCACGCCCCCTATAAAAGTGCAAGTGCGCTGCATAAGACAGAGGTTCCTAAACTGTGTGCCGTGGCTCCCTGGGGTGTCTTGGGACACTTGCAGGGGTGCCCTGTGTTGGTGGTCCAGGACCAATTCAAATTATTCATGGTCAATATAATAGGCAAAACCAGTGCTGGTGGCTGCCAGTCATAAAATATGTGGCCAAACAGAAGAAAATCTTGTCCCTCACCACACAACTGACCCTAAGGATGACATATAAACGCGATCTACTTAATGTAATATTTCTGTCTAAATTTCTAAATAAGAAATTTTTGGCCTGGGGTGCCGTGAAAAAAATTCTGATATTCTAGGGCGCCGTGATTCAAAAAAGTTTGGAAACCACTGGCATAAGGGAACATTTGTAATTAGTTAACCCCCCCCCCCCCCCTCCAATGTCTCTTATGCCAAGTAAAACAAGGTTGTGTCCACATGGTTGCGAACAGAAGCAGACACAGAGACACATGCAGGCCCGACGACAGGAGGGGTCATAGGGGACACCCGTACCAGGCCCTAAGAATCTGGCACAGAAAAATGGGGCCAGCCCTTCACTATGAGAGAGGCACCTCAGCAGGCAGCAACAGCAGGGGAGCAGCCAGCATGAAGTAACACCACCTTCCATAGCTTCACTCAGAGCCTAACGGGGAAGGGAGAGAGATGTTGTGTTGACTTTTATGGCCAATACGATGTTTAACTAACAGAATCCTAATACTTCTGACTGAGGTCAGTGCCATAAGCAGTGCTTTATCCTTAATTGAGTTTATTGCGGATACACTGTAACATTAAAAATCAATGAAAGCACAGTGAACATTGGGTTTATACAAAGTCACACATAATCAAAGATCAATACGGAAACCCTGCCATAAAATAATAACTCATATTCTAATGTGAATGTAATAACTTTAAATAAGGAGTGATATCACATTTCCCTTATGTCAGTCACACAAAAGACAGGAGCCTCAAACCAGTGGCCAGTGTAGTGGAGTCTGTGAGGTCATGCTGTGATGTCATAATGGGCCTCAAACCAGAAAGAACCAGTGCTGGCTGGCCTGGTGGGGTCTGTGAGGTCATGCTGTGATGTCATAATGGTATCAACTGCCTATATCCCGGCTTGGCTGCTGCCTCCCTCATTCTCCTTCAATACCTGGAGACACAAAGCTCACCGGCAGGAGTAGAAACAACTGGCAGGAGAAACATACTTGGCTGAGGTTAGTAACTGGACAAAGACAAGGGCAGCTTAGTTAGATGTGGCAGCAGACTTAGATGCCCATTTATCAGCTATTCAAAACCTTTTGCATATGTGCTCCAGTCAATCAGCTCCCAGCTGTCATGTGTTTAAAAATGACAGTTGGGAGCTGATTGTCTGGAGCAACATTTATCATACGGAATGAGTTTTAAACAGCTAAAAATCATTGATAAATGGGCAACAAGAATCAGAGGGGAATAGAAATGATTGCTTTAATGATTTAATAAGACAGAAAATAGGATACAGATACTGCACATTAAACTGGAAACAAATACATAGAAAATGAAATTATGTCATAGCTGGTGCTTATTTAAATAATACTATCATGTTTTATTTAAAATGTTTTGTATTATACATGTGTATGTTAGTTTATTATAGTGGTCACTGAGGTTTTCCATGATGGTTTCATCTTCTGCCGCTGAAACCAAACTACGGAGCTATTTATGTACTGAGAAATCCTCACCGCTCTCCTGGTTTCCTTATTACACACTGAGCCATAGAGTACATCAGCAATACATGGCCACCATTAATAGTAATCTAGGGGGAGATCTCTCATCCCTTCTAATGATGGGAGGTGTTGCCTATAGCAACAATCCGATGTTAACTACTGTATCATTGCATGGAGTATACTAGATAAATATTAGCTAGAAGATAATTGGTTGCTATGGGCAACAGCTCCATTTATACTCTTTAGAAGGTTTGATAAGTCTGAAAATATTAGGGAAGGCAGAAAGTAGGTTTATGTCGGACACCGCAGATGATTTTACAAATTCCAACAATGAAAGTGTTCTCAGCTTACATAAGTATAATAGTAACCGGTGAAATGGACTGTCCAGAAAGGCTATTATACAGCTTACAGTTTCAGGTTCTAGTTGATCTTAAATATGAATGTATATCCCTAAATACTGTAGTAGATGTTACTTACAATTGTAAATGCATTGCAAGGCATCTAACACTGTCTACTCTTCATCTTTCTCCACATCAGCGCTATGGCCCCGAGATGGATGATCACACTGTGGGAGTCGATAACTGCCTGCTGTCCATGCAGAAGATACAGGAGCTGGAATGCTCAGAGAAGAGATGCCCACTTGCCTCGCCATACCAGGCTTGAGGAAGAAATGCCTCCAACCAAGCCAGTGGGTTATGATCACTCTGATGGCAGTTTATCCAAAAAACTATCTCCCAGTGAGAAGAACAAGGATCGCCAGATTAAAGTCCTCGATCTCATTAACAAACAGTTAGTCGAGGAGAACAACTTGTTAGCGGCAGAAAACACCTTATTAAAACTGAAGGTTGAAATGCTTAAAGACACGCTAACGAAGGTCATAGAGCTGTTGTAGGCCCCTGTGTAACTCCGCCGCTGTTACGGAGGCTCACCCAGTAGCTGACCAGTAACCATGGATTCTTATCTTTATGCACTCACCTATTAGAGTAGGGGGAAATATGCACTGAGAGGTTTCTGTAATCTTCTAATCGAAAAGGAGCGACCTTTCTTTTTTGAAGTCTGCAGAAATCTGTCAGTGTGTATTTTCCACCTTTTCTCACCTTCTCTAATAGGTAAGTACATAAAAACAATGTTCCATGGCCAACATCTACTGGTTACAGCTTACTGTGGTTATACCTGGTAGTTAATCTTTACATCATTAAAGAGCCAGAGCAAAGATATTGTCTTCAGTGCATTCTTGTCTCTATTTAATGTAGTTGTAGTGAGAAATATATTGTATGTCTAGCTAAATATATAACTATGATAATTATTCATAATATAAAAAAATATTCCATTATCACCAGTAAGGGGTGGGTGTAAGTCCCGATACTAATGGTGACTGTGGATGGAGATACTCGGCGGGACGTCCTTCTGTGTGAAGACAAACAGATAACCGGCATATACGGCGGATATATGCATTACATACATAGTAACATAGCATCTATGGTTGAAAAAAGACAATTGTCCATCGAGTTCAACCTATTTGTGGTCTCCTATGCAGGATTATTTGGTCTAAAATTTTGACTGATGCTGATGTCTGCCATAGCGTTCTATCCCTCTTTTTCTAGTAACTATAGTGCGTGACTATGCACCATAACCCTGGATATCCTTATCCATTAGGAATTTATCTAACCCATTCTCAAAGGTGTTGACTGAGTCTGCCATTAAAACTCCCTCAGGCAGGGAATTCCAAAGACGTATTGTCCTTACCGTGAAAAAGCCTTTACGCTGTATTGTGCGGAATCTCCTCTCCTCTAACCTGAGCGAGTGTCCACGAGTCCTCTGTGTTGATCTAACCGAAAACAGGTCCCGCTCTGTGTATTGTTCCCTTATATATTTGTAGATGCTGATCATGTTGCCTCTTAGTCTCCTCTTTTCCAGTGTAAACATGCCTAGTCTTGCAAGCCTTTCCTCGTATTCTAGTGTCTCCATGCCATTAATTAGTTTGGTCGCCCGCCTCTGAACCTTTTCTAGCTCCAGGATATCCTTTTTGTAGTATGGTGCCCAGAATTGTACACAATATTCAAGGTGTGGCCTCACTAGTGATTTATATAACGGGAGTATAACACTCTCGTCCCTTGCATCAATTCCCCATTTTATGCATGCTAATATCTTATTAGCCTTCTTTGCTGCAATCCTACTTTGGGTACTGCTGCTTAGTTTGCTATCTATAAGGACACCTAAGTCCTTTTCCAGTACAGAATCCCCTAATGTTACCCCATTTCGTATGTAGGTGTTATTTTTGTTCTTGTTACCACAGTGCATTAACTTACACTTGTCTGTATTGAAGCGCATTCTCCATTTCGCTGCCCATGCTTCTAATTTAACTAAGTCGTTCTGAAGTGATTCCGCATCCTCCTCCGTATGATTGTAGATTAAAACATAGCTTTTATTAATTCATTTAAAATAAATCCTCACTCTTATACTCCACCATGTTTGGTTAATAGGATATATTTATATCTCAGTGCACTCAAAGTGCTTCAAAAAATTGGAAATGTTCTGGTTAGTCTATCACCAAAAGACTTGTAGGGGGATGTAGACACTATAGTTCTACATCCATTCCTAACCAACCAGTACAAGCGAAGCTTGTTTTAATGAGACCTCAATGGGTCAAAATTAATCGGACCAGTTTTATCAAGAGTATGTGTCGTAGCAGAATTATATACATATATTGGGGTTGCCTGCTAATTGCCCCCGTATTTTACAAGACAATAAGTTTTGCTAATTTTTTGGCTTTGGATATCTAGCAGAAAAGAGAAGAAAAACAGAAGAGAAGGGGGAAAAGAAAAAGGGGGGGGGTGAAAAAGTGGTGATCCTGCTGTTGGTATCTGGTCGGAGGGGGTCATCGATTACAACACCGGGTATTCCCTGGGGGTCTCCCTCACAGGTACTGACCCAGCCCACCACCGTTTTGCTTCCAAGATCGGACGAGATCAGGCTCTGTCGGTGGGGTATGGTAGTAACTTTTGACGCAATTGGTCGACCCACCAATGAGTGTGCACCGATTAGAGATTTCAGAAAAAGGCAAATGCGGATCTGTTGTCTACGTTAGACGCAGGTTTTCACCTGTGAATCATAAATGAGAGTCCGCTGATATAAGACATTTTTTTTGAGGCTGCAGATGAAGATAAAGGTAAGTTTTTTAGGGTAAGAGTACACAATCAGTATATGCTAGATGTGACTTGTGTTAAAATAACACCAGTTGATCCCACCTATAACCGCCATGTGTTGTGCCGCTAGGCAGGGAACATTAAGAGATCGATGTCACAGAGATCATGTGTTATTTACAATAGGTACTGACAATTTGTTTGATAATTTAGACATACATATATTATATCTAAAATCTCTGCTGTGAGCTAGATGGGACTGAAGGGGCTAAAGCACATATCCCAAGAGAGACTCCCCCAAGAAGAAAAAGTTTTTTTATATATGATTATGATTGCAACCCAAAATATGGGGCTGTTGCACTAGGAAAGACAAATATTAGGGGGGAAGTGTGTCCAATCAAACAAAAATGTCATCTGCTCTCTGGTTATCTATATGGTAACAGATAATGATAAACGATATGAGCAAAAAATATACAAAAGAGAGGGTAGACAGGTACATTTCTCATGTCCCGTCTATAGCAGGCAAAAAATGATACTGTATCTATCTGAAAACATCTGAATAGGTTTGATATTTGTTAATTGATATTAGTTACAACAAGTTTGAACAAAGTTTCTATATGGAAAGATACAGAAAAAATAACAGCCCCTGCCCAGGTCCCTGGGTCAGTCTGGAGTCAGACAGATCTGCACTATACTCCTGATGTCCGTGGTCAGAGGAGGAAAACGCGTTTCACCCGTCTTGCGGGCTTGTTCACTTCCAATGCTGTTAATTGGGGTGATAAGTCAGGTTTAAATACCTGTTGCTGAGAGCCCAGCCAATCACTGGGATCCGTGATTCAGCCGCCTGATTGGTTACAGGCAAATTGCTTAGGCCTGCGGAAGTGACGTTCTTCCACTGGTTGCTAAGTTACCATCAAGTGTTTATGTGTTGCTGGAGTGCCGTGTATGAATATAAAATAGTGTCCTGGCTTTTTGTCACTGCGCCTCCAGACTCACTAATGGCCGCATCGCTGGTCCCCTTAGTATCTCCCCCGGCAATCCAGGCAGGGACAGCACATGTAGTTGGATAAATGCCTAGGTGTCCCGTTGCCAGGCATTGCCAGGTCTCCCCGGCTTCAGAAAGTGACGTCACCACGTCTCCCCGGCTTTCGGGCAGAGACGATACGTCACATCCGGTGGTGCCTGAGCGTCTGGTTGCCTGGCGACCGGGAGGTAGGGGTGTCAATATCCGTGGAGGCGAATAGGTATAGGGCACTCCATTGCACTGTGCCTATCAGTAAGAGGTCCTAGTGCTGATATAAAGAGGAAAAAGAGGGAAAAACAGACATACACAGTAAACGATACATGAAAAAAGGGGATGTATAAAGGTACAGAAAAGATTATACCTCCGTACTTGGTATAAGGACGCCTGCTGTGCATAAAGGATAGGTATATATTGTATTCCCGGCTGTCCGGGTAAGGATGATAGGGTATTGTCCTTTGGTATAGGTCTAACATTCATGAGTGGGTGGGGAGGGATTATTCATGGGTCTAAGAAATTGGGCTTGTTGTTATAGGATTTGCTATGCCCCGGTGGCCCCCGTTGTTGGCATGTGTTATATTTTTAAACAAGCAGGGTAGGGCCATGTATAGACATGGCAAGTTATATAACTTATTGCATGGTATTGGGCCCAGATCAGGGTATAGGGCTATATCTCAGTTATAGCCACTTAGGTAGAAATATTATGTCTTTTATATAAGACATGAGTAATTGGTTTTTGCAAGTATTAATTAAAATAGGGGTTGTCACCATCAAGGTGGTGGTAATATAATACCACCACCTTGATGGTGACAACCCCTAAGTATTAATTAAAATAGGGGTTGTCACCATCAAGGTGGTGGTAATATAATACCCCCAGTTTTGCAACCTGCACGCCCAGACGTTAGCCACCACTGGAAAGAAAAATAATCCTGATTCATGCCCCTTACATTATTTGTCATTTTTCCTCCTTATAGTAATGCCCAGTATACATTATGCCACATACTGCAATGGCCCTTAGACATTATTCCACGCACAATAATGCACATGACACAATATGCACACACCATAATGCCCCCGACACATTATGCCACACACCGTAATGACTGTGACACATTATGCCACACATCGTAATGCCTGTGACACATTATGCCACACACCGTAATGCCTGTGACACATGACGACAGGAATCGCAATGCCCGTTATACATTATGCTACACACTGCAATGCCCCTGATACATTATAGCACATACAATGCCTGTGACACATTATGACACACACTGCAATGACCCTGAGACATTATACCACATACCACAATGCCCGTAATAAAGCATACAACACACAGTAATGCCCGACACATTATGACACATACCGCAATGTCCGTGATACATTATGCCACACACTGCAATGACCCTGAGACATTATACCACATATCACAATGCCCGTGATATAGTATACCATACACCATAATACCTGTGACACATACCGCAATGCCCGTTATACATTATGCCACACTGCAATGCCCCTGAGACATTATACCACGTACCACAATGCACGTGATATAGTATGCCACACACCGTAATGCCTGTGACACATTATGAGACACACCGCAATGTCCGGTATACATTATGCCACACACCGTAATGCCCATTACACATTAAGTCCTACAGTAAGGCTTCTAATTACTTTTAAATTACCTGCTCGTTGCCAGGGGTTTCATGCTCTTGGTTCAATGCACGGTGCCAGGGGTTTTCATGCTCAGGGTGTCATGCTTGTTGCCAGGTGTTTCGTGCACTGGGTGTCATGCTCGTTGCCAGGAGTTTCATGCACTGGGTGTCATGCTCGTTGCTAGCGGGTAGTGCTTGTTGCTAGGGCTGTGCTCCCAGTGCCACATATGTCCCCAGTGCCACATATTCCCCCACGGTGCCAGGTACTCACATGCCCCCAGTGCCAAATATAGCCCCCCCCCCTCCCCCAGTGCCACATATGCCCCCAGTGCCAGATATTCCCCCACAGTGCCAGGTGCTCACGTGCCCCCCAGTGCCAAATATAGCCCCCCCCATGTGCCAGGTACACATGCAGTGCCATATATCCCCCTCAGTACCCACCCAGTGCCATATATGCCCCCTCAGTGCCATATATGCCCCCTCAGTGCCATATATGCCCCCACACTTCCCCCCCAGTGCCATATATACCCCCTCAGTGCCCCCCCAGTGTCATATATGCCCCCTCAGTGCCCCCTGTGCCATAGATGCCCCCTCAGCTATATATATTCCCCCTCAGTGCCCCCTGTGCCATACATGCCCCCTCAGTGCCATATATGCCCCCTCAGTGCCCCCTGTGCCATACATGCCCCCTCAGTGTCCCCTGTGCCATACATGCCCCCTCAGTGTCCCCCCCCCCCCCTCGCTGCTGTGAAGGAGGGACAAGAAGGGCACAGCGCGCGCCTCTCTCATGTCCCTCCTGCATCTCCGTCTCTCTGGTCTAATAAAGGAAGTGCCGGTTCGTGAGCCAATCAGAGCTCACGAACGGCACTTCCATTATTAGACCAGACGGACGGAGACGCAGGATGGACACTGGAGAGGCGCGCGCGGCGCGCTGTGCCCTCCGTGTCCCGTTACAACAGGGAGGGAGAGGAGACAGCAGATTGACATGCGGACGCTCGTCCGCATGTCAATCTGCTCTTAATCAGTGGCGGCGCCCCCGCAGCCCCTCGCCCCCAAGCCACCGCGAGGGCTGCGGGGGCAGTAGTTACGCCACTGATGGTAACTTAGCAACCAGTGGAAGAAGGTCACTTCCGCAGGCCTAAGCAATGTGCCTGTAACCAATCAGGCGGCTGAATCACGGATCCCAGTGATTGGCTGGGCTCTCAGCAACAGGTATTTAAACCTGACTTATCACCCCAATTAACAGCATTGGAAGTGAACAAGCCCGCAAGACGGGTGAAACGCGTTTTCCTCCTCTGACCACGGACATCAGGAGTATGATGCAGATCTGTCTGACTCCAGACTGACCCAGGGACCTGGGCAGGGGCTAGTATTTTTTCTGTATCTTTCCATATAGAAACTTTGTTCAAACTTGTTGTAACTAATATCAATTAACAAATATCAAACCTATTCAGATGTTTTCAGATAGATACAGTATAATTTTTTTGCCTGCTATAGACGGGACATGAGAAATGTACCTGTCTACCCTCTCTTTTGTATATTTTTTGCTCATATCGTTTATCATTATCTGTTACCATATAGATAACCAGAGAGCAGATGACATTTTTGTTTGATTGGACACACTTCCCCCCTAATATTTGTCTTTCCTAGTGCAACAGCCCCATATTTTGGGTTGCAATCATAATCATATATAAAAAAAACTTTTTCTTCTTGGGGGAGTCTCTCTTGGGATATGTGCTTTAGCCCCTTCAGTCCCATCTAGCTCACAGCAGAGATTTTAGATATAATATATATGTATGTCTAAATTATCAAACAAATTGTCAGTACCTATTGTAAATAACACATGATCTCTGTGACATCGATCTCTTAATGTTCCCTGCCTAGCGGCACAACACATGGCGGTTATAGGTGGGATCAACTGGTGTTATTTTAACACAAGTCACATCTAGCATATACTGATTGTGTACTCTTACCCTAAAAAACTTACCTTTATCTTCATCTGCAGCCTCAAAAAAAAATTCTTATATCAGCGGACTCTCATTTATGATTCACAGGTGAAAACCTGCGTCTAACGAAGACAACAGATCCGCATTTGCCTTTTTCTGAAATCTCTAATCGGTGCACACTCATTGGTGGGTCGACCAATTGCGTCAAAAGTTACTACCATACCCCACCGACAGAGCCCGATCTCGTCCGATCTTGGAAGCAAAACGGTGGTGGGCTGGGTCAGTACCTGTGAGGGAGACCCCCAGGGAATACCCGGTGTTGTAATCGATGACCCCCTCCGACCAGATACCAACAGCAGGATCACCACTTTTTCTCTCCCCCCTTTTTCTTTCCCCCCTTCTCTTCTGTTTTTCTTCTCTTTTCTGCTAGATATCCAAAGCCAAAAAATTAGCAAAACTTATTGTCTTGTAAAATACGGGGGCAATTAGCAGGCAACCCCAATATATGTATATAATTCTGCTACGACACATACTCTTGATAAAACTGGTCCGATTAATTTTGACCCATTGAGGTCTCATTAAAACAAGCTTCGCTTGTACTGGTTGGTTAGGAATGGATGTAGAACTATAGTGTCTACATCCCCCTACAAGTCTTTTGGTGATAGACTAACCAGAACATTTCTAATTTTTTGAAGCACTTTGAGTGCATTGAGATATAAATATATCCTATTAACCAAACATGGTGGAGTATAAGAGTGAGGATTTATTTTAAATGAATTAATAAAAGCTATGTTTTAATCTACAATTATATAATGAAAACAAGAGTGCACCCACACAAGAGTCATCTGCAAAGTTGTTTTTTTTCTAAGACAGAGGTTCCCAAACTGTGTGCCGTGGCTACCTGGGGTATCTCGGGACACTTGCAGGGGTGCCCTGTGTTGGTGGTCCAGGACCAATTCAAATTATTCATGGTCAATATAATAGGCAAAACCAATTCTGGTGGCTGCCAGTCATAAAATATGTGGCCAAACAGAAGAAAATCTTGTCCCTCACCACACAACTGACCCTAAGGATGACATCACAAAACGCGATCTACTTAATGTAATATTTCTGTCTAAATTTCTAAATAAGAAATATTTGGCCTGGGGTGCCGTGAAAAAAATTTGGATATTCTAGGGCGCCGTAATTCAAAAAAGTTTGGAAACCACTGGCACAAGGGAACATTTGTAATTAGTTACCCCGCCCCCCCCCCCCCACCTCCAATGTCTCTTATGCCAAGTAAAACAAGGTTGTGTCCACATGGTTGCGAACAGAAGCAGACACAGAGACACATGCAGGCACGACGACAGGAGGGGTCATAGGGGACACCCGTACCAGGCCCTAAGAATCTGGCACAGAAAAATGGGGCCAGCCCTTCACTATGAGAGAGGCACCTCAGCAGGCAGCAACAGCAGGGGAGCAGCCAGCATGAAGTAACACAACTTTCCATAGCTTCACTGCCGAGCCTAACGGGGAAGGGAGAGAGATGTTGTGTTGACTCTTATGGCCAATATGATGTTTAACTAACAGAATCCTAATACTTCTGACTGAGGTCAGTGCCATAAGCAGTGCTTTATCCTTAATTGAGTTTATTGCGGATACACTGTAACATTAAAAATCAATGAAAGCACAGTGAACATTGGGTTTATACAAAGTCACACATAATCAAAGATCAATACGGAAACCCTGCCATAAAATAATAACTCATATTCTAATGTGAATGTAATAACTTTAAATAAGGAGTGATATCACATTTCCCTTATGTCAGTCACACAAAAGACAGGTGCCTCAAACCAGTGGCCAGTGTAGTGGAGTCTGTGAGGTCATGCTGTGATGTCATAATGGGCCTCAAACCAGAAAGAACCAGTGCTGGCTGGCCTGGTGGGGTCTGTGAGGTCATGCTGTGATGTCATAATGGTATCAACTGCCTATATCTCAGCTTGGCTGCTGCCTCCCTCATTCTCCTTCAATACCTGGAGACACAAAGCTCACCGGCAGGAGTAGAAACAACTGGCAGGAGAAACACACTTGGCTGAGGTTAGTAACTGGACAAAGACAATGGCAGCTTAGTTAGATGTGGCAGCAGACTTAGATGCCCATTTATCAGCTATTCAAAACCTGTTGCATATGTGCTCCAGCCAATCAGCTCCCAACTGTCATGTGTTTAAAAATGACAGTTGGGAGCTGATTGACTGGAGCAACATTTATCATACGGAATGAGTTTTAAACAGCTAAAAATCATTGATAAATGGGCAACAAGAATCAGAGGGGAATAGAAATGATTGCTTTAATGATTTAATAAGACAGAAAATAGGATACAGATACTGCACATTAAACTGGAAACAAATACATAGAAAACGAAATTATGTCATAGCTGGTGCTTATTTAAATAATACTATCATGTTTTATTTAAAATGTTTTGTATTATACATGTGTATGTTAGTTTATTATAGTGGTCACTGAGGTTTTCCATGATGGTTTCATCTTCTGCCACTGAAGCCAAACTACGGAGCTATTTATGTACTGAGAAATCCTCACCGCTCTCCTGGTTTCCTTATTACACACTGAGCCATAGAGTACATCAGCAATACATGGCCACCATTAATAGTAATCTAGGGGGAGATCTCTCATCCCTTCTAATGATGGGAGGTGTTGCCTATAGCAACAATCCGATGTTAACTACTGTATCATTGCATGGAGTATACTAGATAAATATTAGCTAGAAGATAATTGGTTGCTATGGGCAACAGCTCCATTTATACTCTTTAGAAGGTTTGATAAGTCTGAAAATATTAGGGAAGGCAGAAAGTAGGTTTATGTCGGACACCGCAGATGATTTTACAAATTCCAACAATGAAAGTGTTCTCAGCTTACATAAGTATAATAGTAACCGGTGAAATGGACTGTCCAGAAAGGCCATTATACAGCTTACAGTTTCAGGTTCTAGTTGATCTTAAATATGAATGTATATCCCTAAATACTGTAGTACATGTTACTTACAATTGTAAATGCATTGCAAGGCATCTAACACTGTCTACGCTTCATCTTTCTCCACACAAGCACTATGGCCCCGAGATGGATGATCACACTGTGGGAGACGATAACTGCCTGCTGTCCATGCAGAAGATACAGGAGCTGGAATGCTCAGAGAAGAGATGCCCACTTGCCTCGCCATACCAGGCTTGAGGAAGAAATGCCTCCAACCAAGCCAGTGGGTTATGATCACTCTGATGGCAGTTTATCCAAAAAACTATCTCCCAGTGAGAAGAACAAGGATCGCCAGATTAAAGTCCTCGATCTCATTAACAAACAGTTAGTCGAGGAGAACAACTTGTTAGCGGCAGAAAACACCTTATTAAAACTGAAGGTTGAAATGCTTAAAGACACGCTAACGAAGGTCATAGAGCTGTTGTAGGCCCCTGTGTAACTCCGCCGCTGTTACGGAGGCTCACCCAGTAGCTGACCAGTAACCATGGATTCTTATCTTTATGCACTCACCTATTAGAGTAGGGGGAAATATGCACTGAGAGGTTTCTGTAATCTTCTAATCGAAAAGGAGCGACCTTTCTTTTTTGAAGTCTGCAGAAATCTGTCAGTGTGTATTTTCCACCTTTTCTCACCTTCTCTAATAGGTAAGTACATAAAAACAATGTTCCATGGCCAACATCTACTGGTTACAGCTTACTGTGGTTATACCTGGTAGTTAATCTTTACATCATTAAAGAGCCAGAGCAAAGATATTGTCTTCAGTGCATTCTTGTCTCTATTTAATGTAGTTGTAGTGAGAAATATATTGTATGTCTAGCTAAATATATAACTATGATAATTATTCATAATATAAAAATGTTTTTCATTATCACCAGTAAGGGGTGGGTGTAAGTCCCGATACTAATGGTGACTGTGGATGGAGATACTCGGCGGGACGTCCTCCTGTGTGAAGACAAACAGATAACCGGCATATACGGCGGATATATGCATTACATACATAGTAACATAGTATCTAAGGTTGAAAAAAGACAATTGTCCATCGAGTTCAACCTATTTGTGGTCTCCTATGCAGGATTATTTGGTCTAAAATTTTGACTGATGCTGATGTCTGCCATAGCGTTCTATCCCTCTTTTTATAGTAACTATAGTGCGTGACTATGCACCATAACCCTGGATATCCTTATCCATTAGGAATTTATCTAACCCATTCTCAACGGTGTTGACTGAGTCCGCCATTAAAACTCCCTCAGGCAGGGAATTCCAAAGACGTATTGTCCTTACCATGAAAAAGCCTTTACGCTGTATTGTGCGGAATCTCCTCTCCTCTAACCTGAGCGAGTGTCCACGAGTCCTCTGTGTTGATCTAACCGAAAACAGGTCCCGCTCTGTGTATTGTTCCCTTATATATTTGTAGATGTTGATCATGTTGCCTCTTAGTCTCCTCTTTTCCAGTGTAAACATGCCTAGTCTTGCAAGCCTTTCCTCGTATTCCAGTGTCTCCATGCCATTAATTAGTTTGGTCGCCCGCCTCTGAACCTTTTCTAGCTCCAGGATATCCTTTTTGTAGTATGGTGCCCAGAATTGTACACAATATTCAAGGTGTGGCCTCACTAGTGATTTATATAACGGGAGTATAACACTCTCGTCCCTTGCATCAATTCCCCATTTTATGCATGCTAATATCTTATTAGCCTTCTTTGCTGCAATCCTACTTTGGGTACTGCTGCTTAGTTTGCTATCTATAAGGACACCTAAGTCCTTTTCCAGTACAGAATCCCCTAATGTTACCCCATTTCGCATTAACTTACACTTGTCTGTATTGAAGCGCATTCTCCATTTCGCTGCCCATGCTTCTAATTTAACTAAGTTGTTCTGAAGCGATTCAGCATCGTCCTCCGTATTTATAGCCTTACACAATTTGGTATCATCTGCAAAAATTGACACCATGCTCTCTAGACCTTCTGTTAGGTCATTAATGAAAATATTGAACAACTAGGTGATTCATCGCGCCCTACGGGCGCTGTTCACATCGTCGCAAGGGGCTGCGCCCCTTTAACCCCTGAACGCCTTTCTGGCATCCAATAATTGTATTATATGGAGTATTACCATTGCACGACGAAAGGGAGTCCGATGGAGAGGGGGCGGGGTAGTGGGGGATGTGGATGGGAGAGGGGTCCGGATGCGCTGCGGTTGGGGAGGGGCAGGTGTCGCAGATGGGGGGAGGGGTTCCGGAGGTGCTGCGGGTGGGGAAGGGGGGGTTCTGTGTGTGGGTTAGGGGGTCCGGAGTTCGCCACAGGTTGGGGAGGGGCGGGTGTAGGGGTGTCACAGATGGGGGAGGAGGTCTGTGGGCGCTGCGGGTGGGGGAAGGGCCAGGTGCGGGGGTCCCATGGGTGGGGGAAGGGTGAGTGTGGGAGTATAATGGGGTATAGATAATAGGGAGGGGTACACTGTAGGGGGTATATATAATGGGGATGGGTACACTGTGTGGGGTATATATAATGGGGATGGATACACTGTGGGGGAGTATATATAATGGGGATGGGTATACGTTGGGGGGAATATATAACGGGGATGGGTACACGTTGAGGGGTATATGTAATGGGGATGGGTACACTGTGGTGGGTATATGTAATGGGGAAGGGGTATGTATAATGGGGTCGGGGTATCGGGGGAGACTTCCTGCCGCGGATCCCTCACCTTACCTGGCCAGCTTGCCTCTCGACATCCCGCTGGCTTTAGCTTCTCCTTCTCGGTCCCGCATGCAGGTGGCGCCAGAGCTGTCACTGGGTCAGTCCGGGGACTGGCATGAGGCCTACACCGCCACCCAGCCTGGAGTCTGAGGATGCAGCCGGGGTACAGCGGGAAACACGGAGTGGAGGCCATGTGGGCTGGGAGAGGAGTCAGCAGGGAGAGCCGAATCCAGCAGCCAGGGCACAGGGACCACAGAGCTGCCCCCACCTGGGATATATACAGGGGGCATCCAGTCCTACACATAGCTCCATACTCTGGGGGTTACAGTGCTGCCAGTACCGCATGCTGGGGGTTATAGCAGGGACGTGCGGTGAGGTGTTTGGCCAGATATTTGCCCAGATTTGTGACTCATTTCCTAACTTTGTGTGACTCCGCCCAGCGCTATACACTGAGTCACAGATGTGGGCAAATATATAGGAGATGGGGGGGCAGGGGGAGATGTGTGTACAGCAGGTATATATATATATTTATATATATATATATACATGGGGGGTAGATGTGTGTACAGCAGGTATATAGATGTGGAGGGAGTACATAGGGCAGGTATATATGAGCGGGGGGGTTGGACTGGCCATTTTGTACTTCTGTCAAATGGCAGTGGCCCGATGGGCCGGTACGACCACACAGAGAGCGGGACTGGCCAAGCAGCACGGCCTTCCGACTCTCTGCTCTGACGCTGGCTGCTTTTGTGGTACCCACGTGTGGGATACCCCTACTGTCCCCCTACTAGTTTTCATAACAGCCAGCGCTGCCTGCAGGGACCTGTCAGCTACATAGGCACTGACAGTGTCGAGATCCCCTGCCCCAGTTGCCTAGCAACAACATGCGGGAAGAGCCGTGATGGAGGGCACCAGGACCCAGGAGAACCGTACTGCTGGTCTGCCCTGGCGCGGGAACCTGGAGTGTCAGGATTGGAAGGGAAGCTGCGCGCCAAGAAGAGGAGGAGGGCAGAGAGTGATCCGGCGCGCGGGAGCACGGCCGCGGGAGAAGAGAGAAAGCCGCCTCAGGGAAAGAGATAGGGTATTGAGATGATGTTTAATATATGCAATTGCTCCAAGTGAGAATCGAGTTATAGCGGTGACTGATATTTTCGGCGCAATAAATAGTTGTCACCGCCCCCATGTGTAGTGGTCCTTGAGTATATTGTGTTTGGATTGTCCTTCCGGGGTTCTCCTGGTTCTTCTGCCCCAGCCTTACAGGTGACGGAAAGAATAGTCGCTGGCCTCGACATCGTTGAAGAGTGGATACGGCCGAACACGAAGACGACCGAGCTTCAGGTACGAACCCACCTTAGAGCGTAATAAAACACTTTCATACAGAAAGACGCGGGCCTGCATCTAGTCCAGACCCCCCCCCCCCCCCCCGACTCATTGCATGCCCCTGTGAATCGCCCCCTCCACCATGGCCATGGCCCCCTTGTTGTGCGTGTGACTGCTGTGCATGTCACAGTGATGTGCTGGGGCTGCTTCATGGCCCCAGTCTGTCCCTGCTTGTGTTCCATGCAAAATTCTCCATCATTTCCAATGACTCAGATTCCTGATGTCTCCAAATTGAAAAGTTAACCTGTCTGTGGCTTGAAATTGTCAAAGTCGAAAAATATCCTCTTACATATGCCTTGTACTAACCCCTCATGCACATGCGCGCTGCACGTGCATGCGCTCTGCTGTGCGTGCACATATCCGCAAATTGCGTAAGATCGCTCCGGCGATCACGCGCGGTGTATGCGCATTTACGGTAGAGTTTGTGAGCGTCTAGCGGGCGACTCAATCATAACATATTTTACCCACATAGTGTGTTTTATAGTGAATATTCCCCTTAACAATGTCAGAAAGTATGTTTAGTGTAAACGGTTCTTGGACAGGGAAACTCCTCTTTGCATGATAGGAAGGGTCAGATAAAGGTAGAACGGTGGTGTCTAGTATCCAGCTGTAGAGTATTTTATTAGTAACATTTCGGTGTTGGTTAGGAAGAGATTGCTCGCTCCTGCACATAGTTATGTACAAAAGTAGTTTATAGATATTTACTGTATTTGCTGTTCATTACCCATGTAGCGGGAATCCTAAGGATACCTCCCACCTGAGCAGTTGGAGAAAGGCACAGCCCACCTGTTCGAACCCACCTATGACCTTTTGTTATAATGCAGAGACACATTCCTGTGTCCAATGAGCCATAAGATTATAGGGACCATTGTATTGTTACTGTATGTTGTGTATATAAAGACCACCATTGCCTGTCCAGTCACTCACTCTCTCTGCAAGGTTTTCATATTGAAGGCTGAGGGCTGGATTCTGGAAGCGCCTGCGAATCATTCCCACGCGTGTAAGTTCTCTGTAGCCATTTTGTTATCCTCTGTGTTTGCCATTTGTTCTCATTGTGTACACATTCTGTTTTCTTGTATTTGCGATCATTCGCTATTGTTCATATTTTTCTCGTTATTCTGTTTAGATTTTATGTTAGTTTTGTAGTGTATAAGCTGTACTGTTTTTCCCCCTTTTTACTCAAATAGAATCATCCACTGGGTGTTAGAGCCCAAGTGGTTTTTGTATCCTAACCAGGTCTTGTGTTTTCACTAGTTACTGTAAAGGGTTTACTGAGCGTCTCAATCGCTCAAGCAGCTTCTCATACAATCAAGGTTAATAAGCATTACATCGTTATAGTATTTCATTGCCAAGGTTTAAAGTGTAAAACGTACCCTCAAGGTGTGTAGTTAATAAGGGTAACTGTGTAACATTCCATGAGCGTGCGTGTCGCTTGTGCGTCGCGCCCACGGCCTAGCGTCCGCTACGCTAGGTGAGTACCCTTACGGTACTCTGTGCGCCAATAGCGTACTTAGTCCATAATAGAATATAGCTCAATGTTTTTAGGTAATAACTGACTTTATCAAAATAATATACTGGGCCTGACTCTGAGTCGGACTCAGGGGAGTGATTATTTTTATTCTGCACATGCGTCTAAGTCTCACTGCACATGCGTCCAGATTCCGTGCGCGCTGAGCCACAGTTGCGATTGAGGCGCACGACTGGGTTGCAAAGATCCCTGGTTGAGCCTTATCCTGTGAAAATCTAATATACCATAATTGCCATACGCCATATTAGGTATCACTTATTAAGCAGACATTTATCTGGTGCCCAGACTAATATGCAGACATATACTGTATATGATGCTCAGTGTAACATGCAGACCAGTGGCGGAACTTGTAAATGGTGGGCATAGGTGCAAAAATATATTTTGACCCTCCTCCACCCTAACTCAAGCCCACAATATGCCACACGGCAGTGGGTGACAGGCAGAGGGTGACAGTGTAAGGCAGAGTGAGGCAAAGGGTGGCAACAGAAGGCAAGGGGAGGCAGAGGGTGACAGTGGAATGCAGGGGAGGCAAAGTGTGTCCGGGGTAGGCAGAGGGTGACAGGAGGAGGGTAACAGGGAGAGAGAGTGGGCGACAGGGAGAGGCAGTGGGTGACAGGGGAAGGGTAACAGAGAGAGACAGTGGGTGACATGGAAAGACAGTGGGTGACAGGGGTACAAGCACAATATCCTGTGTGGTGTGGAGAAAAAGGGGTGTGTTCCTTGGTGGGGGCAGGAACACAATGGTTTCTGCTCTATCTGTGAGAGGGGCCCCCTTCCGAGTTTGGCACTCGGTCAGGCAGATGCTGACAGTGCCAGTTACACTGGGTGTGAGCTGCCTTTAATTCACAGACAGCAGTGACTCAGAAATAAATAATGTACAGCTGTCTGGTAATAATTATTGGAAGTATGTGGCTGTGATCATCAGTGCTGATAGGTGGCAGGACTTATCTATCAGTCTGGTACACACAAGGTCAACCCTGCCTACCTAAGGTAAGTAACAGGTCCCTCAGACAGTGGGGCCCACCCCCCTCTCTGACTGGGCCATTCATCCGACATTGCTCAAAATAGTCTGTGGGGAAGCCAGGAGATAACACATTGCTGGTCTGGGCAGCAGTGGGCCCCTTAGTCCACAGTGCCCCGGTGCAATGCACCTGCTGCACCAATGGTAGTTCTGCATCTGATGCAGACTCTGTCGTATCTAATATCTTGTGTCAAATCTAACATGTTGCCCGTGACTTTATGCTAAGTATGATAATCAGACCCTCAGCTGGCTCGAGGTCAAATATAGACAAAAAAAATGTCAGATAAAGAACTGTAGTTGCAGAGTCTGCAAACTTTGTGTTTGCCAGTCAGTGATGTCGTAGGTTATGCCTGCATAAAGGTCTGGGTCAATGACAGGGGGTACTAAGGGGACACCTGTAGCGGGCCCAAAGGTTCTAAGGGGCCCTGAGTTTTGGATGTTCCCCAACCACGCCGGGGACACATACCACTGGTATATACTGTATGAGTATTTACTGTAGAACAGCACGGTTTCGGTACAACAGTTGGAACAAAAGAAAACATAAGTACAGTAACAAACACCCCCCCACCCCCCAGGTATCCCCTGTGCTGTAGAAGAAGGAAACCTACAGAAGTACGCATGCACAAGAGGATGCACAATGGTGGGTGTTGTGAAATGAGGTTTGCAGCCCTTTCCCCTTGAATCCAACCTCAGAGCAAGTGCTGCACCAACAAACCAGAGTGCTTTCCCTCTGAACAACAGCATGGTTTTGTGGCTTCAGAGAAAAAGCTAAGGGGTCTATTCTAGTGATGAGCGGGTTCGGTTTCTCGGAAACCGAACCCCCCCGAACTTCAGCCTTTTTACACGGGTCCGAGGCAGGTTCGAACTTTCCCGCCTTGCTCGGCTAACCCGAGCGCGCCCGAACAGTGCACACTTTTGCTGCCAGAGTGCCACTGCCAGTGTGACTGACCAGTGACCATCCGTTCTCTGCCTGAAAAAAAACGATACACAGTGTGACACAGTCACATACCATATCTGTGCTCAGCCTCAGTGTGCTGCATCATCATATGTAATACTGTATATCTGACTGTGCTGAGTGCTCACTGCTCACACAGCTTAATTGTGGGGGAGACTGGGGAGCAGTTAGAGCAGGAGTACATAAATAATATATTTTAAGTACAGTGCACACTTTTGCTGCCAGAGTGCCACACTGCCAGTGTGACTGACCAGTGACCACACTGACCACCAGTATATTGTGATTGTCTGCTTAGGACGGAGTACTACTTGCTGATAGTGTGACCAGTGACCACCACCAGTTTAATTAATCCGTTCTCTGCCTGAAAAAAAACGATACACAGTGTGACACAGTCACATACCATATCTGTGCTCAGCCCAGTGTGCTGCATCATATGTAATACTGTATATCATTATCTGACTGTGCTGAGTGCTCACTGCTCACACAGCTTAATTGTGGGGAAGACTGGGGAGCAGTTACAGCAGGAGTACATATTTTAAGTACAGTGCACACTTTTGCTGCCGGAGTGCCACTGCCAGTGTGACTGACCAGTGACCACTGACCACCAGTATATTGTGATTGTCTGCTGACCACCAGTATATTGTGATTGTCTGCCTGAAAAAGTTAAACACTCGTCGTGTGGTGTTTTTATAAACGCATTCTGCAGACAGTGTCCAGCAGGTCCGTCATTACATAATATATATACCTGTCCGGCTGCAGTACTAGTGTGGTATATATATATATATATTTTATCTCATTATCATCCAGTCTATATTAGCAGCAGACACAGTACGGTAGTTCACGGCTGTAGCTACCTCTGTGTCGGCAGTCGCTGGTCCATCCATAATTGTATACCACCTACCCGTGGTTTTTTTTTCTATCTTCTTGATACTAGTAGCTTACTTTAGGAGTCTGCAGTGCTGACAGACAGTGTCCAGCAGGTCCGTCATTACATAATATATATATACCTGTCCGGCTGCAGTACTAGTGTGATATATATATATATATATTTTATTTTTATCTCATTATCATCCAGTCTATATTAGCAGCAGACACAGTACGGTAGTCCACGGCTGTAGCTACCTCTGTGTCGGCAGTCGCTGGTCCATCCATAATTGTATACCACCTACCCGTGGTTTTTTTTTCTATCTTCTTGATACTAGTAGCTTACTTTAGGAGTCTGCAGTGCTGACAGACAGTGTCCAGCAGGTCCGTCATTACATAATATATATATACCTGTCCGGCTGCAGTACTAGTGTGATATATATATATATTTTATTTTTATCTCATTATCATCCAGTCTATATTAGCAGCAGACACAGTACGGTAGTCCACGGCTGTAGCTACCTCTGTGTCGGCAGTCGCTGGTCCATCCATAATTGTATACCACCTACCCGTGTTTTTTTTTTCTATCTTCTTGATACTAATAGCTTACTTTAGGAGTCTGCAGTGCTGACAGACAGTGTCCAGCAGGTCCGTCATTACATAATATATATACCTGTCCGGCTGCAGTACTAGTGTGATATATATATATATATTTTATTTTTATCTCATTATCATCCAGTCTATATTAGCAGCAGACACAGTACGGTAGTCCACGGCTGTAGCTACCTCTGTGTCGGCAGTCGCTCGTCCATCCATAAGTATGCTAGTATCCATCCATCTCCATTGTTTACCTGAGGTGCCTTTTAGTTGTGCCTATTAAAATATGGAGAACAAAAATGTTGAGGTTCCAAAAATAGGGAAAGATCAAGATCGACTTCCACCTCGTGCTGAAGCTGCTGCCACTAGTCATGGCTGAGACGATGAAATGCCAGCAACGTCGTCTGCCAAGGCCGATGCCCAATGTCATAGTACAGAGCATGTAAAATCCAAAACACCAAATATCAGTAAAAAAAGGACTCAAAAATCTAAAATAAAATTGTCGGAGGAGAAGCGTAAACTTGCCAATATGCCATTTACCACACGGAGTGGCAAGGAACGGCTGAGGCCCTGGCCTATGTTCATGGCTAGTGGTTCAGCTTCACATGAGGATGGAAGCACTCAGCCTCTCGCTAGAAAAAAGAAAAGACTCAAGCTGGCAAAAGCACAGCAAAGAACTGTGCGTTCTTCGAAATCCCAAATCCACAAGGAGAGTCCAATTGTGTCGGTTGCGATGCCTGACCTTCCCAAAACTGGACGTGAAGAGCATGCGCCTTCCACCATTTGCACGCCCCCTGCAAGTGCTGGAAGGAGCACCCGCAGTCCAGTTCCTGATAGTCAGATTGAAGATGTCAGTGTTGAAGTACACCAGGATGAGGAGGATATGGGTGTTGCTGGCGCTGGGGAGGAAATTGACAAGGAGGATTCTGATGGTGAGGTGGTTTGTTTAAGTCAGGCACCCGGGGAGACACCTGTTGTCCGTGGGAGGAATAGGGCCATTGACATGCCTGGTGAAAATACCAAAAAAATCAGCTCTTCGGTGTGGAAGTATTTCAACAGAAATGCGGACAACATTTGTCAAGCCGTGTGTTGCCTTTGTCAAGCTGTAATAAGTAGGGGTAAGGACGTTAACCACCTCGGAACATCCTCCCTTATACGTCACCTGCAGCGCATTCATAATAAGTCAGTGACAAGTTCAAAAACTTTGGGCGACAGCGGAAGCAGTCCACTGACCAGTAAATCCCTTCCTCTTGTATCCAAGCTCACTCAAACCACCCCACCAACTCCCTCAGTGTCAATTTCCTCCTTCCCCAGGAATGCCAATAGTCCTGCAGGCCATGTCACTGGCAATTCTGACGAGTCCTCTCCTGCCTAGGATTCCTCCGATGCATCCTTGCGTGTAACGCCTACTGCTGCTGGCGCTGCTGTTGTTGCTGCTGGGAGTCGATGGTCATCCCAGAGGGGAAGTCGTAAGACCACTTTTACTACTTCCCCCAAGCAATTGACTGTCCAACAGTCCTTTGCGAGGAAGATGAAATATCACAGCAGTCATCCTGCTGCAAAGCGGATAACTGAGGCCTTGGCATCCTGGGTGGTGAGAAACGTGGTTCCGGTATCCATCATTACTGCAGAGGCAACTAGAGACTTGTTGGAGGTACTGTGTCCCCGGTACCAAATTCCATCTAGGTTCCATTTCTCTAGGCAGGCGATACCGAAAATGTACACAGACCTCAGAAAAAGAGTCACCAGTGTCCTAAAAAATGCAGCTGTACCCAATGTCCACTTAACCACGGACATGTGGACAAGTGGAGCAGGGCAGGGTCAGGACTATATGACTGTGACAGCCCACTGGGTAGATGTATGGACTCCCGCCGCAAGAACAGCAGCGGCGGCACCAGTAGCAGCATCTCGCAAACGCCAACTCTTTCCTAGGCAGGCTACGCTTTGTATCACCGGTTTCCAGAATACGCACACAGCTGAAAACCTCTTACGGCAACTGAGGAAGATCATCGCGGAATGGCTTACCCCAATTGGACTCTCCTGTGGATTTGTGGCATCGGACAACGCCAGCAATATTGTGTGTGCATTAAATATGGGCAAATTCCGGCACGTCCCATGTTTTGCACATACCTTGAATTTGGTGGTGCAGAATTATTTAAAAAACGAGAGGGGCGTGCAAGAGATGCTGTCGGTGGCCAGAAGAATTGCGGGACACTTTCGGCGTACAGGCACCACGTACAGAAGACTGGAGCACCACCAAAAACGCCTGAACCTGCCCTGCCATCATCTGAAGCAAGAAGTGGTAACGAGGTGGAATTCAACCCTATATATGCTTCAGAGGTTGGAGGAGCAGCAAAAGGCCATTCAAGCCTATACAATTGAGCACGATATAGGAGGTGGAATGCACCTGTCTCAAGCGCAGTGGAGAATGATTTCAACGTTGTGCAAGGTTCTGCTGCCCTTTGAACTTGCCACACGTGAAGTCAGTTCAGACACTGCCAGCCTGAGTCAGGTCATTCCCCTCATCAGGCTTTTGCAGAAGAAGCTGGAGACATTGAAGGAGGAGCTAACACAGAGCGATTCCGCTAGGCATGTGGGACTTGTGGATGGAGCCCTTAATTCGCTTAACAAGGATTCACGGGTGGTCAATCTGTTGAAATCAGAGCACTACATTTTGGCCACCGTGCTCGATCCTAGATTTAAAACCTACCTTGGATCTCTCTTTCCGGCAGACACAAGTCTGCTGGGGTTCAAAGACCTGCTGGTGAGAAAATTGTCAAGTCAAGTGGAACGCGACCTGTCAACATCTCCTCCTTCACATTCTCCCGCAACTGGGGGTGCGAGGAAAAGGCTCAGAATTCCGAGCCCACCCGCTGGCGGTGATGCAGGGCAGTCTGGAGCGACTGCTGATGCTGACATCTGGTCCGGACTGAAGGACCTGCCAACGATTACGGACATGTCGTCTACTGGCACTGCATATGATTCTCTCCCCATTGAAAGAATGGTGGAGGATTATATGAGTGACCGCATCCAAGTAGGCACGTCAGACAGTCCGTACTTATACTGGCAGGAAAAAGAGGCAATTTGGAGGCCCTTGCACAAACTGGCTTTATTCTACCTAAGTTGCCCTCCCACAAGTGTGTACTCCGAAAGAGTGTTTAGTGCCGCCGCTCACCTTGTCAGCAATCGGCGTATGAGGTTACTTCCAGAAAATGTGGAGAAGATGATGTTCATTAAAATGAATTATAATCAATTCCTCCGTGGAGACATTGACCAGCAGCAATTGCCTCCACAAAGTACACAGGGAGCTGAGATGGTGGATTCCAGTGGGGACGAATTGATAATCTGTGAGGAGGGGGATGTACACGGTGATATATCGGAGGATGATGATGAGGTGGACATCTTGCCTCTGTAGAGCCAGTTTGTGCAAGGAGAGATTAATTGCTTCTTTTTTGGTGGGGGTCCAAACCAACCCGTCATTTCAGTCACAGTCGTGTGGCAGACCCTGTCACTGAAATGATGGGTTGGTTAAAGTGTGCATGTCCTGTTTATACAACATAAGGGTGGGTGGGAGGGCCCAAGGACAATTCCATCTTGCACCTCTTTTTTCTTTAATTTTTCTTTGCGTCATGTGCTGTTTGGGGAGTATTTTTTTGAAGGGCCATCCTGCCTGACACTGCAGTGCCACTCCTAGATGGGCCAGGTGTTTGTGTCGGCCACTAGGGTCGCTTAGCTTACTCACACAGCTACCTCATTGCGCCTCTTTTTTTCTTTGCGTCATGTGCTGTTTGGGGAGTGTTTTTTGGAAGGGCCATCCTGCGTGACACTGCAGTGCCACTCCTAGATGGGCCAGGTGTTTGTGTCGGCCACTAGGGTCGCTTAGCTTACTACACAGCTACCTCATTGCGCCTCTTTTTTTCTTTGCGTCATGTGCTGTTTGGGGAGTGTTTTTTGGAAGGGCCATCCTGCGTGACACTGCAGTGCCACTTCTAGATGGGCCAGGTGTTTGTGTCGGCCACTAGGGTCGCTTAGCTTACTCACACAGCTACCTCATTGCGCCTCTTTTTTTCTTTGCGTCATGTGCTGTTTGGGGAGTGTTTTTTGGAAGGGCCATCCTGCGTGACACTGCAGTGCCACTCCTAGATGGGCCAGGTGTTTGTGTCGGCCACTTGGGTCGCTTAGCTTACTCACACAGCTACCTCATTGCGCCTCTTTTTTTCTTTGCGTCATGTGCTGTTTGGGGAGTGTTTTTTGGAAGGGCCATCCTGCGTGACACTGCAGTGCCACTCCTAGATGGGCCAGGTGTTTGTGTCGGCCACTAGGGTCGCTTAGCTTACTCACACAGCTACCTCATTGCGCCTCTTTTTTTCATTGCGTCATGTGCTGTTTGGGGAGTGTTTTTTGGAAGGGCCATCCTGCGTGACACTGCAGTGCCACTCCTAGATGGGCCAGGTGTTTGTGTCGGCCACTTGGGTCGCTTAGCTTAGTCATCCAGCGACCTCGGTGCAAATTTTAGGACTAAAAATAATATTGTGAGGTGTGAGGTGTTCAGAATAGACTGAAAATGAGTGGAAATTATGGTTTTTGAGGTTAATAATACTTTGGGATCAAAATGACCCCCAAATTCTATGATTTAAGCTGTTTTTTAGGGTTTTTTGAAAAAAACACCCGAATCCAAAACACACATTAATCCGACAAAAAAAATTTGGTGAGGTTTTGCCAAAACGCGGTCGAACCCAAAACACGGCCGCGGAACCGAACCCAAAACCAAAACACAAAACCCGAAAAATTTCAAGTGCACATCTCTAATTTTAAGTACAGTGCACACTTTTGCTGCCAGAGTGCCACACTGCCAGTGTGACTGACCAGTGACCACACTGACCACCAGTATATTGTGATTGTCTGCTTAGGACGGAGTACTACTTGCTGATAGTGTGACCAGTGACCAGTGACCACCACCAGTTTAATTAATCCGTTCTCTGCCTGAAAAAAAAACGATACACAGTGTGACACAGTCACATACCATATCTGTGCTCAGCCCAGTGTGCTGCATCATATGTAATACTGTATATCATTATCTGACTGTGCTGAGTGCTCACTGCTCACACAGCTTAATTGTGGGGGAGACTGGGGAGCAGTTATAGCAGGAGTACATATTTTAAGTACAGTGCACACTTTTGCTGCCAGAGTGCCACTGCCAGTGTGACTGACCAGTGACCACTGACCACCAGTATATTGTGATTGTCTGCTGACCACCAGTATATTGTGATTGTCTGCCTGAAAAAGTTAAACACTCGTCGTGTGGTGTTTTTATAAACGCATTCTGCAGACAGTGTCCAGCAGGTCCGTCATTACATAATATATATACCTGTCCGGCTGCAGTACTAGTGTGATATATATATATATATTTTAATTTTATCTCATTATCATCCAGTCTATATTAGCAGCAGACACAGTACGGTAGTCCACGGCTGTAGCTACCTCTGTGTCGGCAGTCGCTGGTCCATCCATAATTGTATACCACCTACCCGTGGTTTTTTTTTCTATCTTCTTGATACTAGTAGCTTACTTTAGGAGTCTGCAGTGCTGACAGACAGTGTCCAGCAGGTCCGTCATTACATAATATATATATACCTGTCCGGCTGCAGTACTAGTGTGATATATATATATATATTTTATTTTTATCTCATTATCATCCAGTCTATATTAGCAGCAGACACAGTACGGTAGTCCACGGCTGTAGCTACCTCTGTGTCGGCAGTCACTGGTCCATCCATAATTGTATACCACCTACCCGTGGTTTTTTTTTCTATCTTCTTGATACTAGTAGCTTACTTTAGGAGTCTGCAGTGCTGACAGACAGTGTCCAGCAGGTCCGTCATTACATAATATATATACCTGTCCGGCTGCAGTACTAGTGTGATATATATATATATATATTTTAATTTTATCTCATTATCATCCAGTCTATATTAGCAGCAGACACAGTACGGTAGTCCACGGCTGTAGCTACCTCTGTGTCGGCAGTCGCTGGTCCATCCATAATTGTATACCACCTACCCGTGGTTTTTTTTTCTATCTTCTTGATACTAGTAGCTTACTTTAGGAGTATGCAGTGCTGACAGACAGTGTCCAGCAGGTCCGTCATTACATAATATATATATACCTGTCCGACTGCAGTACTAGTGTGATATATATATATATATATATTTTATTTTTATCTCATTATCATCCAGTCTATATTAGCAGCAGACACAGTACGGTAGTCCACGGCTGTAGCTACCTCTGTGTCGGCAGTCGCTGGTCCATCCATAATTGTATACCACCTACCCGTGGGTTTTTTTTCTATCTTCTTGATACTAGTAGCTTACTTTAGGAGTCTGCAGTGCTGACAGACAGAGTCCAGCAGGTCCGTCATTACATAATATATATACCTGTCCGGCTGCAGTACTAGTGTGATATATATATATATTTTATTTTTATCTCATTATCATCCAGTCTATATTAGCAGCAGACACAGTACGGTAGTCCACGGCTGTAGCTACCTCTGTGTCGGCAGTCGCTCGTCCATCCATAAGTATACTAGTATCCATCCATCTCCATTGTTTACCTGAGGTGCCTTTTAGTTGTGCCTATTAAAATATGGAGAACAAAAATGTTGAGGTTCCAAAAATAGGGAAAGATCAAGATCGATTTCCATCTCGTGCTGAAGCTGCTGCCACTAGTCATGGCCGAGACGATGAAATGCCAGCAACGTCGTCAGCCAAGGCCGATGCCCAATGTCATAGTACAGAGCATGTAAAATCCAAAACACCAAATATCAGTAAAAAAAAGGACTCAAAAATCTAAAATAAAATTGTCGGAGGAGAAGCGTAAACTTGCCAATATGCCATTTACCACACGGAGTGGCAAGGAACGGCTGAGGCCCTGGCCTATGTTCATGGCTAGTGGTTCAGCTTCACATGAGGATGGAAGCACTCAGCCTCTCGCTAGAAAAAAGAAAAGACTCAAGCTGGCAAAAGCACAGCAAAGAACTGTGCGTTCTTCGAAATCCCAAATCCACAAGGAGAGTCCAATTGTGTCGGTTGCGATGCCTGACCTTCCCAACACTGGACGTGAAGAGCATGCGCCTTCCACCATTTGCACGCCCCCTGCAAGTGCTGGAAGGAGCACCCGCAGTCCAGTTCCTGATAGTCAGATTGAAGATGTCAGTGTTGAAGTACACCAGGATGAGGAGGATATGGGTGTTGCTGGCGCTGGGGAGGAAATTGACAAGGAGGATTGTTTAAGTCAGGCACCCGGGGAGACACCTGTTGTCCGTGGGAGGAATAGGGCCATTGACATGCCTGGTGAAAATACCAAAAAAATCAGCTCTTCGGTGTGGAAGTATTTCAACAGAAATGCGGACAACATTTGTCAAGCCGTGTGTTGCCTTTGTCAAGCTGTAATAAGTAGGGGTAAGGACGTTAACCACCTCGGAACATCCTCCCTTATACGTCACCTGCAGCGCATTCATAATAAGTCAGTGACAAGTTCAAAAACTTTGGGCGACAGCGGAAGCAGTCCACTGACCAGTAAATCCCTTCCTCTTGTAACCAAGCTCACGCAAACCACCCCACCAACTCCCTCAGTGTCAATTTCCTCCTTCCCCAGGAATGCCAATAGTCCTGCAGGCCATGTCACTGGCAATTCTGACGAGTCCTCTCCTGCCTGGGATTCCTCCGATGCATCCTTGCGTGTAACGCCTACTGCTGCTGGCGCTGCTGTTGTTGCTGCTGGGAGTCGATGGTCATCCCAGAGGGGAAGTCGTAAGACCACTTTTACTACTTCCACCAAGCAATTGACTGTCCAACAGTCCTTTGCGAGGAAGATGAAATATCACAGCAGTCATCCTGCTGCAAAGCGGATAACTGAGGCCTTGGCATCCTGGGTGGTGAGAAACGTGGTTCCGGTATCCATCATTACTGCAGAGGCAACTAGAGACTTGTTGGAGGTACTGTGTCCCCGGTACCAAATACCATCTAGGTTCCATTTCTCTAGGCAGGCGATACCAAAAATGTACACAGACCTCAGAAAAAGAGTCACCAGTGTCCTAAAAAATGCAGCTGTACCCAATGTCCACTTAACCACGGACATGTGGACAAGTGGAGCAGGGCAGGGTCAGGACTATATGACTGTGACAGCCCACTGGGTAGATGTATGGACTCCCGCCGCAAGAACAGCAGCGGCGGCACCAGTAGCAGCATCTCGCAAACGCCAACTCTTTCCTAGGCAGGCTACGCTTTGTATCACCGGTTTCCAGAATACGCACACAGCTGAAAACCTCTTACGGCAACTGAGGAAGATCATCGCGGAATGGCTTACCCCAATTGGACTCTCCTGTGGATTTGTGGCATCGGACAACGCCAGCAATATTGTGTGTGCATTAAATATGGGCAAATTCCAGCACGTCCCATGTTTTGCACATACCTTGAATTTGGTGGTGCAGAATTATTTAAAAAACGAGAGGGGCGTGCAAGAGATGCTGTCGGTGGCCAGAATAATTGCGGGACACTTTCGGCATACAGGCACCACGTACAGAAGACTGGAGCACCACCAAAAACGCCTGAACCTGCCCTGCCATCATCTGAAGCAAGAAGTGGTAACGAGGTGGAATTCAACCCTATATATGCTTCAGAGGTTGGAGGAGCAGCAAAAGGCCATTCAAGCCTATACAATTGAGCACGATATAGGAGGTGGAATGCACCTGTCTCAAGCGCAGTGGAGAATGATTTCAACGTTGTGCAAGGTTCTGCTGCCCTTTGAACTTGCCACACGTGAAGTCAGTTCAGACACTGCCAGCCTGAGTCAGGTCATTCCCCTCATCAGGCTTTTGCAGAAGAAGCTGGAGACATTGAAGGAGGAGCTAACACAGAGCGATTCCGCTAGGCATGTGGGACTTGTGGATGGAGCCCTTAATTCGCTTAACAAGGATTCACGGGTGGTCAATCTGTTGAAATCAGAGCACTACATTTTGGCCACCGTGCTCGATCCTAGATTTAAAACCTACCTTGGATCTCTCTTTCCGGCAGACACAAGTCTGCTGGGGTTCAAAGACATGCTGGTGAGAAAATTGTCAAGTCAAGCGGAACGCGACCTGTCAACATCTCCTCCTTCACATTCTCCCGCAACTGGGGGTGCGAGGAAAAGGCTCAGAATTCCGAGCCCACCCGCTGGCGGTGATGCAGGGCAGTCTGGAGCGACTGCTGATGCTGACATCTGGTCCGGACTGAAGGACCTGCCAACGATTACGGACATGTCGTCTACTGGCACTGCATATGATTCTCTCCCCATTGAAAGAATGGTGGAGGATTATATGAGTGACCGCATCCAAGTAGGCACGTCAGACAGTCCGTACTTATACTGGCAGGAAAAAGAGGCAATTTGGAGGCCCTTGCACAAACTGGCTTTATTCTACCTAAGTTGCCCTCCCACAAGTGTGTACTCCGAAAGAGTGTTTAGTGCCGCCGCTCACCTTGTCAGCAATCGGCGTACGAGGTTACTTCCAGAAAATGTGGAGAAGATGATGTTCATTAAAATTAATTATAATCAATTCCTCCGTGGAGACATTGACCAGCAGCAATTGCCTCCACAAAGTACACAGGGAGCTGAGATGGTGGATTCCAGTGGGGACGAATTGATAATCTGTGAGGAGGGGGATGTACACGGTGATATATCGGAGGATGATGATGAGGTGGACATCTTGCCTCTGTAGAGCCAGTTTGTGCAAGGAGAGATTAATTGCTTCTTTTTTGGTGGGGGTCCAAACCAACCCGTCATTTCAGTCACAGTCGTGTGGCAGACCCTGTCACTGAAATGATGGGTTGGTTAAAGTGTGCATGTCCTGTTTATACAACATAAGGGTGGGTGGGAGGGCCCAAGGACAATTCCATCTTGCACCTCTTTTTTCTTTAATTTTTCTTTGCGTCATGTGCTGTTTGGGGAGTGTTTTTTTGAAGGGCCATCCTGCGTGACACTGCAGTGCCACTCCTAGATGGGCCAGGTGTTTGTGTCGGCCACTAGGGTCGCTTACCTTACTCACACAGCTACCTCATTGCGCCTCTTTTTTTCTTTGCGTCATGTGCTGTTTGGGGAGTGTTTTTTGGAAGGGCCATCCTGCGTGACACTGCAGTGCCACTCCTAGATGGGCCAGGTGTTTGTGTCGGCCACTAGGGTCGCTTAGCTTACTCACACAGCTACCTCATTGCGCCTCTTTTTTTCTTTGCGTCATGTGCTGTTTGGGGAGTGTTTTTTGGAGGGCCATCCTGCATGACACTGCAGTGCCACTCCTAGATGGGCCAGGTGTTTGTGTCAGCCACTAGGGTCGCTTAGCTTACTCACACAGCTACCTCATTGCGCCTCTTTTTTTCATTGCGTCATGTGCTGTTTGGGGAGTGTTTTTTGGAAGGGCCATCCTGCGTGACACTGCAGTGCCACTCCTAGATGGGCCAGGTGTTTGTGTCGGCCACTTGGGTCGCTTAGCTTAGTCATCCAGCGACCTCGGTGCAAATTTTAGGACTAAAAATAATATTGTGAGGTGTGAGGTGTTCAGAATAGACTGAAAATGAGTGGAAATTATGGTTTTTGAGGTTAATAATACTTTGGGATCAAAATGACCCCCAAATTCTATGATTTAAGCTGTTTTTTAGGGTTTTTTGAAAAAAACACCCGAATCCAAAACACACCCGAATCCGACAAAAAAAATTCGGTGAGGTTTTGCCAAAACGCGGTCGAACCCAAAACACGGCCGCGGAACCGAACCCAAAACCAAAGCACAAAACCCGAAAAATTTCAAGTGCACATCTCTAGTCTATTCATGAAACAGTGAAAAGAGTGGAGAAGTGAGTCTGTGGAGAAGTTGCCCATGGCAACCAATAAGCTGCTCCGTACAATTGTATTGCATGCAAATGATAAATGTTACTCCAATGCTGATTGGTTGCCATGGGCAACTTCTCCACTTTCTCACTTCTCCACACTTTTCACTGCTTTATAAATAGACCCCTCAATCACTCCAATTTTTTTTTCACTTTACATTATTCAAGTGTAATGAAATAAGCTATTTCTAAGTCCATTTTCCAGAAATAAGTAATGTTACAATATAAAAAAGTATTTTATTCCTGCTCAGAGGCTAATTAAAATATTAAGCAGGCCCAAGCAGAGCAGGAACAGTGCAATCCAACAATAACAATGTATTTTACCTATTCTGAGACAAAGCTACAGACTGTAATGAGGTGTGACTAATGGATAATAATTTATACTGTATCTAACCCTATTTACTGTGGTCACAGTATTATTGCACAGATATATTTATGCTGATGCAGAGTGAGACCAACATCATCTTGTGTAGAGACGGGATGGAGGAGGGCTGAGGCATTCTGATATATGCCATGTATGGAAGCTGAGATCTGAATGAGGCGCGGGCATTGGGTGGCATGGCCAAATCCAGGAGACATATCCACGCCCCCTATAAAAGTGCAAGTGCGCTGCATAAGACAGAGGTTCCCAAACTGTGTGCCGTGGCTCCCTGGGGTGTCTCGGGACACTTGCAGGGGTGCCCTGTGTTGGTGGTCCAGGACCAATTCAAATTATTCATGGTCAATATAATAGGCAAAACCTGTGCTGGTGGCTGCCAGTCATAAAATATGTGGCCAAACAGAAGAAAATCTTGTCCCTCACCACACAACTGACCCTAAGGATGACATATAAACGCGATCTACTTAATGTAATATTTCTGTCTAAATTTCTAAATAAGAAATTTTTGGCCTGGGGTGCCGTGAAATTTTTTTGGATATTCTAGGGCGCCGTGATTCAAAAAAGTTTGGAAACCACTGGAATAAGGGAACATTTGTAATTAGTTACCCCGCCCCCCCCCCCCCCCCCCCCCCCTCCAATGTCTCTTATGCCAAGTAAAGCAAGGTTGTGTCCACATGGTTGTGAACAGAAGTAGACACAGAGACACATGCAGGCCCGACGACAGGAGGGGTCATAGGGGACACCCGTACCAGGCCCTAAGAATCTGGCACAGAAAAATGGGGCCAGCCCTTCACTATGAGAGAGGCACCTCAGCAGGCAGCAACAGCAGGGGAACAGCCAGCATGAAGTAACACCACCTTCCATAGCTTCACTCAGAGCCTAACGGGGAAGGGAGAGAGATGTTGTGTTGAGTCTTATGGCCAATATGATGTTTAACTAACAGAATCCTAATACTTCTGACTGAGGTCAGTGCCATAAGCAGTGCTTTATCATTAATTGAGGTTGTTGTGGATACACAGTAACATTAAAAAACAACGAAAGCACAGTGAACATTGGGTTTATACAAAGTCACACATAATCAAAGATCAATACGGAAACCCTGCCATAAAATAATAACTCATATTCTAATGTGAATGTAATAACTTTAAATAAGGAGTAATATCACATTTCCCTTATGTCAGTCACACAAAAGACAGGTGCCTCAAACCAGTGGCCAGTGTAGTGGAGTCTGTGAGGTCATGCTGTGATGTCATAATGGGCCTCAAACCAGAAAGAACCAGTGCTGGCTGGCCTGGTGGGGTCTGTGAGCAGGGCCGTCTTTTCGTATGGGCTCAATGGGCTCTTGCCCAAGGGCCCCAGGAGTGAAAGGGCCCTGGGCTGATAGCTGAGGGTCTCCTCTTTCCAGGGGTGCCAGATTTTTGAAAATCGGCCCTGGGGGACCGGAGATATCCGACTTCAAAGCAGTGGTCCCCATCCAAGCCTGTTAATTGTTCTTCCCAGATAGATATCTCGGGTTCTGTCTGACTTAGAATTTTTCTGAGGGTATACTACAAAAGCTGGGACTCTCCCCTTTCAGTGGACACTGGCAGCTTGTCTTTACTATGCCCAAAACCAGAGATATCAGCCTTCAAGTAGCTGGTCCCTGCTCCTCCTCCACACGCCTAATATGCAGTTTTATATATTTTTGTTGGTGGATTGCTCTGGCTCCTGAAGTCTGATCCCCAAGTCCCCAGTATCTCCTGAAAGGTGGGACTCTCTAGTTTTTTTTATCCCACTAAATCTAAGAAATATATTCCCAGGAACTGGAGATATCTGCAGTAAAGCAAACTGCCCTGACCCACGTAAAATTCTGAATATTAAGCCCACTCCACTATCCACCCCTCCCCTTTGTATTAAACACCCCCTGCCACCCTGGAAGTCATGTACCAGGGCACGTTCTTGCAGCACAATGTCCCCTTCTACAGTTTAGTGTTCTCCTTCCCGCCCCATTTGTGCGTAAAGGAGTAATTAACAGAAATAATTTCTCCAGGTCCTACATGCTGACCGAAAGATAGAACGTCCCTACCCCCCGCGGAACTTCAAAGCTGCCACTGATAGCATCCCCACACCTCGACCGCTGATGGGTGGGTAGGGGCCCCAGTGCATTGCTGTGCCCAGGGGCCTACACTGCTGTTAAGACGGCTCTGTCTGTGAGGTCATGCTGTGATGTCATAATGGTATCAACTGCCTATATCCCGGCTTGGCTGCTGCCTCCCTCATTCTCCTTCAATACCTGGAGACACAAAGCTCACCGGCAGGAGTAGAAACAACTGGCAGGAGAAACATACTTGGCTGAGGTTAGTAACTGGACAAAGACAAGGGCAGCTTAGTTAGATGTGGCAGCAGACTTAGATGCCCATTTATCAGCTATTCAAAACCTATTGCATATGTGTTCCAGTCAATCAGCTCCCAGCTGTCATGTGTTTAAAAATGACAGTTGGGAGCTGATTGACTGGAGCAACATTTATCATACGGAATGAGTTTTAAACAGCTAAAAATCATTGATAAATGGGCAACAAGAATCAGAGGGGAATAGAAATGATTGCTTTAATGATTTAGGGGTTCATTTAGTAAGCAGTGATAAGACCGGAGAAGTGAGCCAGTGGAGAAGTTGCCCATGGCAACCAATCAGCACTGAAGTAACATCTATAATTTGCATACTATAAAATGATACAGAGCTGCTGATTGGTTGATGGGCCAATTTCTCCACTGGCTCATTTCTCCGCTCTTATCACTGCTTAGTAAATGTCCCCCTTAATAAGACAGAAAATAGGATACAGATACTGCACATTAAACTGGAAACAAATACATAGAAAATTAAATTATGTCATAGCTGGTGCTTATTTAAATAATACTATCATGTTTTATTAAATGTTTTGTATTATACATGTGTATGTTAGTTTATTATAGTGGTCACTGAGGTTTTCCATGATGGTTTCATCTTCTGCCACTGAAGCCAAACTACGGAGCTATTTATGTACTGAGAAATCCTCACTGCTCTCCTGGTTTCCTTATTACACACTGAGCCATAGAGTACATCAGCAATACATGGCCACCATTAATAGTAATCTAGGGGGAGATCTCTCATCCCTTCTAATGATGGGAGGTGTTGCCTATAGCAACAATCCGATGTTAACTACTGTATCATTGCATGGAGTATACTAGATAAATATTAGCTAGAAGATAATTGGTTGCTATGGGCAACAGCTCCATTTATACTCTTTAGAAGGTTTGATAAGTCTGAAAATATTAGGGAAGGCAGAAAGTAGGTTTATGTCGGACACCGCAGATGATTTTACAAATTCCAACAATGAAAGTGTTCTCAGCTTACATAAGTATAATAGTAACCGGTGAAATGGACTGTCCAGAAAGGCCATTATACAGCTTACAGTTTCAGGTTCTAGTTGATCTTAAATATGAATGTATATCCCTAAATACTGTAGTAGATGTTACTTACAATTGTAAATGCATTGCAAGGCATCTAACACTGTCTACTCTTCATCTTTCTCCACATCAGCGCTATGGCCCCGAGATGGATGATCACACTGTGGGAGTCGATAACTGCCTGCTGTCCATGCAGAAGATACAGGAGCTGGAATGCTCAGAGAAGAGATGCCCACTTGCCTCGCCATACCAGGCTTGAGGAAGAAATGCCTCCAACCAAGCCAGTGGGTTATGATCACTCTGATGGCAGTTTATCCAAAAAACTATCTCCCAGTGAGAAGAACAAGGATCGCCAGATTAAAGTCCTCGATCTCATTAACAAACAGTTAGTCGAGGAGAACAACTTGTTAGCGGCAGAAAACACCTTATTAAAACTGAAGGTTGAAATGCTTAAAGACACGCTAACGAAGGTCATAGAGCTGTTGTAGGCCCCTGTGTAACTCCGCCGCTGTTACGGAGGCTCACCCAGTAGCTGACCAGTAACCATGGATTCTTATCTTTATGCACTCACCTATTAGAGCAGGGGGAAATATGCACTGAGAGGTTTCTGTAATCTTCTAATCGAAAAGGAGCAACCTTTCTTTTTTGAAGTCTGCAGAAATCTGTCAGTGTGTATTTTCCACCTTTTCTCACCTTCTCTAATAGGTAAGTACATAAAAACAATGTTCCATGGCCAACATCTACTGGTTACAGCTTACTGTGGTTATACCTGGTAGTTAATCTTTACATCATTAAAGAGCCAGAGCAAAGATATTGTCTTCAGTGCATTCTTGTCTCTATTTAATGTAGTTGTAGTGAGAAATATATTGTATGTCTAGCTAAATATATAACTATGATAATTATTCATAATATAAAAAACAATTCCATTATCACCAGTAAGGGGTGGGTGTAAGTCCCGATACTAATGGTGACTGTGGATGGAGATACTCGGCGGGACGTCCTTCTGTGTGAAGACAAACAGATAACCGGCATATACGGCGGATATATGCATTACATAAATAGTAACATAGTATCTAAGGTTGAAAAAAGACAATTGTCCATCGAGTTCAACCTATTTGTGGTCTCCTATGCAGGATTATTTGGTCTAAAATTTTGACTGATGCTGATGTCTGCCATAGCGTTCTATCCCTCTTTTTATAGTAACTATAGTGCGTGACTATGCACCATAACCCTGGATATCCTTATCCATTAGGAATTTATCTAACCCATTCTCAAAGGTGTTGACTGAGTCCGCCATTAAAACTCCCTCAGGCAGGGAATTCCAAAGACGTATTGTCCTTACCGTGAAAAAGCCTTCACGCTGTATTGTGCGGAATCTCCTCTCCTCTAACCTGAGCGAGTGTCCACGAGTCCTCTGTGTTGATCTAACCGAAAACAGGTCCCGCTCTGTGTATTGTTCCCTTATATATTTGTAGATGTTGATCATGTTGCCTCTTAGTCTCCTCTTTTCCAGTGTAAACATGCCTAGTCTTGCAAGCCTTTCCTCGTATTCCAGTGTCTCCATGCCATTAATTAGTTTGGTCGCCCGCCTCTGAACCTTTTCTAGCTCCAGGATATCCTTTTTGTAGTATGGTGCCCAGAATTGTACACAATATTCAAGGTGTGGCCTCACTAGTGATTTATATAACGGGAGTATAACACTCTCATCCCTTGCATCAATTCCCCATTTTATGCATGCTAATATCTTATTAGCCTTCTTTGCTGCAATCCTACTTTGGGTACTGCTGCTTAGTTTGCTATCTATAAGGACACCCGACAACAAGAACTAAAGAAAGAATCTGCACTCTCAATTATCCGGTAACTTTACTGCAGTGAGGGAAAGAACCTCACTTTGATTCCCCAATATGTATCATGAGGAATTCCTCATGCATGTCTCCTGGGGGTGCTACCTAGGACAACCAAACTAACATGTAGTACAAAAAGGGAGAGAGAATGGGGTTGTACTGATTAGGTGCACAGTGTAATGTAATAATACACTGTGCACCTAATCAGTACAACCCCATTCTCTCTCCCTTTTTGTACTATCTATAAGGACACCTAAGTCCTTTTCCAGTACAGAATCCCCTAATGTTACCCCATTTCGCATTAACTTACACTTGTCTGTATTGAAACGCATTCTCCATTTCGCTGCCCATGCTTCTAATTTAACTAAGTCGTTCTGAAGCGATTCAGCATCCTCCTCCGTATTTATAGCCTTACACAATTTGGTATCATCTGCAAAAATTTACACCATGCTCTCTAGACCTTCTGTTAGGTCATTAATGAAAATATTGAACAACTAGGTGATTCATCGCGCCCTACGGGCGCTGTTCACATCGTCGCAAGGGGCTGCGCCCCTTTAACCCCTGAACGCCTTTCTGGCATCCAATAATTGTATTATATGGAGTATTACCATTGCACGACGAAAGGGAGTCCGATGGGGAGGGGGCGGGGTAGTGGGGATGTGGATGGGAGAGGGGTCCGGATGCGCTGCGGTTGGGGAGGGGCAGGTGTCGCAGATGGGGGGAGGGGTTCCGGAGGTGCTGCGGGTGGGGAAGGGGGGGTTCTGTGGGTGGGTTAGGGGGTCCGGAGTTCGCCACAGGTTGGGGAGGGGCGGGTGTAGGGGTGTCACGGATGGGGGAGGAGGTCTGTGGGCACTGCGGGTGGGGGAAGGGCCAGGTGCGGGGGTCCCATGGGTGGGGGAAGGGTGAGTGTGGGAGTATAATGGGGTATAGATAATAGGGTGGGGTACACTGTAGGGGGTATATATAATGGGGATGGGTACACTGTGTGGGGTATATATAATGGGGATGGATACACTGTGGGGGAGTATATATAATGGGGATGGGTATACGTTGGGGGGAATATATAACGGGGATGGGTACACGTTGAGGGGTATATGTAATGGGGATGGGTACACTGTGGTGGGTATATGTAATGGGGAAGGGGTATGTATAATGGGGTCGGGGTATCGGGGGAGACTTCCTGCCGCGGATCCCTCACCTTACCTGGCCAGCTTGCCTCTCGACATCCCGCTGGCTTTAGCTTCTCCTTCTCGGTCCCGCATGCAGGTGGCGCCAGAGCTGTCACTGGGTCAGTCCGGGGACTGGCATGAGGCCTACACCGCCACCCAGCCTGGAGTCTGAGGATGCAGCCGGGGTACAGCGGGAAACACGGAGTGGAGGCCATCTGGGCTGGGAGAGTAGTTAGCAGGGAGAGCGGAATCCAGCAGCCAGGGCACAGGGACCACAGAGCTGCCCCCACCCGGGATATATACAGGGGGCATCCAGTCCTACACATAGCCCCATACTCTGGGGGTTACAGTGCTGCCAGTACCGCATGCTGGGGGTTATAGCAGGGACGTGCGGTGGGGTGTTTGGCCAGACATTTGCCCAGATTTGTGACTCATTTCCTAACTTTGTGTGACTCCGCCCAGTGCTATACACTGAGTCACAGATGTGGGAAAATATATAGGAGATGGGGGGGCAGGGGGAGATGTGTGTACAGCAGGTATATATATATATATATATATACATGGGGGTAGATGTGTGTACAGCAGGTATATAGATGTGGAGGGAGTACATAGGGCAGGTATATATGAGCGGGGGGGTATATATGGCAGGCACAGGTAGGTATGAGTGTACAGCAGGTATATATGTGTGTATGGAGTGGGTACGCAGGGCAGGCAGGTATGTGTGTGCGTGTGGGTATGATGTGTATACAGCAGGTATATATGTGTATGTGGAGGGGTAGATGTGTGTGTACAGCAGGTACATACATGTGTGGGGAGTAGATGTGTGTACAGTAGGTATATATGTGGGGGGGGGGGTAGATGTGTGCACAGCAGGTATATATGTGTCTGTGGAGGGAGAGCATAGGGCAGGTAGGTACGTGTATGTGGGCACATAGGGCAGGTAGGTATGTGTGTGCGCGTACATAGGGCAGGTATATATGAGTGTGGGGTAGATTTTGTAAAGCAGGCATATAGATGTGTGGAGGGAGTACAGAGGGCAGGTCTATTAGAGTGGTGGGGTATATAGGGCAGGCATAGGTAGGTATGAGTGTGCAGCAGGTATATGTGTGTGTATGGAGTGGGTACATAGGGCAGGCAGGTATGTGTGTGTGGGGGGTAGATGTGTGTACAGCAGGTATATATATGTGTGTGTAGGGGGTAGATGTGTGTACAGCAGGTATATATATGTGTGAGGGGTAGATGTGTGTACAGCAGGTATATATATGTGTGGGGGGATAGATGTGCGTACAGCACATATATATTTATGTGTGTGTGTGGGGGGGGGAAGATGTGTATACAGCAGGTATATATATATGTGTGTGGGGGGGGTATGCGTACAGCAGGTATCTATATAGATATATATATGTGTGTGTGTGGGGGGTAGATGTGTGTACAGCAGGTATATATATATATATATATATATATGTGTGTGTGTGTGTGTGTGTGTGTGTGTGTGTGTGTGTGTGTGTGTGTGTGTGTATGTGTGGGGTGGGTGTGTGTACAGCAGGTATATACTGTATGTGTGTATGGAGGGAGTACATAGGGCATGTACAGGTATATACACATAGTGTGGGGAAGGGAGGAGGTGCTGCAGCCGCTGTGTACTGCGGGTCACTTGCTTGTCTCCGTCTTCTGGCGGCGGCTCCCTGCTCTCATCCTACCCGGGTGGCTCCGTCCTCTGCTGCCACCGCCTCACAGTCATCCTACCCGGGCGGCTCCGTCCTCTGCCGCCGCCTCACAGTCATCCTACTCGGGCGGCTCCGTCCTCCGCTGCCGCCGCCTCACAGTCATCCTACCCGGGCGGCTCCATCCTCCGCTGCCTCACAGTGACTGGTCGAGCCTCCTGCCGCCGCGGCCGTTACCCGTCCTCCTCCTCCAGGCAATCATACAGTGGCCAGTTGCCTGCTTTTTCCTCCTATAGCTTAGGCCAGATCTGTGACTCTGATTCCGCCCAGCGTTAGCAAATGAGGCACAAAGTCACAGATCTGGGCTAATATATAGGAGATAGTGATCCTAATACTGAGCCTTGTGGCACACCACTTAGCACTTCAGTCCAATTTGAAAAAGATCCATTAACGATAACGCGCTGCTCCCTATTATCTAACCAATTTTTGACCCAAGTGCATATTGTGCTTCCTAGCCCTATTTCATGTAGCTTCTAGATACGTCGCATGTGTGGTACAGTGTCGAAAGCTTTGGCAAAGTCTAAAAAATTACATCCACCTCTTTACCTTGATCGAGGTTTGCACTTACTGTTTCAGAAAAGCCAAGTAAGTTGGTTTGACAGGATCTGTCCTTCACAAATCCATGTTGATTCCTTATAATGACCTTATTGGCTTCAATGAACTTCTGAATACTATCCCTTAGAATACCTTCCAATACTTTCCCCACTATAGATATAAGACTAACTGGTCTATAATTAATTACCTGGTGCAGCTTTACTTCCCTTATTGAATGTAGGCACTACTTCCGCTATACGCCAGTCTTTGGGAACCATACCTGATATTACTGAATCCTTAAAGATCAAAAATAGCCATTTTGCAAGTTCAGAGTGAAGCTCCATTAGAACCCTTGGGTGAATTCCATCAGGACCCGGTGACTTATTAATCTTTAAACGTTTTAATCGGTCACAGACTACCTCCTCGCTTAAATAAGTACCTATCAGTGGGATATTCTCATTATTGAGATTGTGTGTTAGTCCCTGAATTGGGTCCTCTCCAGTAAATACTGTTGAAAAAAACTCATTGAGTGTGTCCGCTATGTCATTATCATTTTTGCTTAAGACTCCCAACTTGTCTTTTAAAGGGCCTTTACTCTCCTTCTTTAATCTCTTGCTATTAATGTATTTAAATAATTTTTTGGGATTCGCTTTGCTTTACTTTGCTACTAGTTTTTCAGTTTCTACTTTAGCCGCTCTTATTTCCTTTTTGCATATTTTGTTACAGTGCTTATAGTGCTGAAATTACTTTCCCATAAGATTTGTATTCTCTAAATGCTTACCTTTTCTTGCCCATAAGATCCTTTGTCTTTTTGTTAAGCCACATCGGTTTATGATTTTTAGTTTTTTTGCTGTTCGTAGGAATACAATTCAATATCCCTGAAAAATACCCTCATCATTTAAAAGTTGGCTTTGCTAAAGTTTAGAGTCCTAGTTGATCCAGTATAGGACTGTTTATGAAAACTGATGTTTTTTACTGTTTACACTGTGATCAGCTTGTGTGTCCATCGGACACACATAGCTGATCACTCCGCCGGGTCCCCGCTCAGCTTTCTCTGCCAGGGGCAGAGAAAGCTGGGCAAATGCCACATTATCACAGTGCTGCCCTGTGAACCCTGAGCTGGTGAGATTATCACAGGGCACACTGCGGTATTTTATCACATTTTTTGGGGGGAATGCGATGAGGGTTACTAAAAAAAAGTGAATTAAAGGGATTGGAGCAGTTTTTCATGAAAACTGCTCCAAATGCCCTTTAATACATTCAGGTGATACTAAAATAATGTGAAAAGGGTGTGAAAACACCTTTTTTCACATTATTTTAGTAAAAATAATGTTAATAAATAGACCCCTAAGGCTGTAATGTGTTCTCATGTTCTAAGACAGTACCTTGTGTTCCGGGTCGGACTGGCCATTTTGTACTTCTGTCAAATGGCAGTGGCCCGATGGGCCGGTACGACCACACAGAGAGCGGGACTGGCCAAGCAGCACGGCCTTCCGACTCTCTGCTCTGACGCTGGCTGCTTTTGTGGTACCCACGTGTGGGATACCTCTACTGTCCCCATACTAGTTTTCATAACAGCCAGCGCTGCCTGCAGGGACCTGTCAGCTACATAGGCACTGACAGTGTCGAGATCCCCTGCCCCAGTTGCCTAGCAACAACATGCGGGAAGAGCCGTGATGGAGGGCACCAGGACCCAGGAGAACCGTACTGCTGGTCTGCCCAGGCGCGGGAACCTGGAGTGTCAGGATTGGAAGGGAAGCTGCGCGCCAAGAAGAGGAGGAGGGCAGAGAGTGATCCGGTGCGCGGGAGCACGGCCGCGGGAGAAGAGAGGAAGCAGCCTCAGGGAAAGAGATAGGGTATTGAGATGATGTTTAATATATGCAATTGCTCCATGTGAGAATCGAGTTATAGCGGTGACTGATATTTTCGGCGCAACAAATGGTTGTCACCGCCCCCATGTGTAGTGGTCCTTGAGTATATTGTGTTTGGGTTGTCCTTCCGGGGTTCTCCTGGTTCTTCTGCCCCAGCCTTACAGGTGACGGAAAGAATAGTCGCTGGCCTCGACATCGTTGAAGAGTGGATACGGCCGAACACGAAGACGACCGAGCTTCAGGTACGAACCCACTTTAGAGCGATATCACACTTTCATACAGAAAGACGGGGGCCTGCATCTAGTCCAGACCCAACCCCCCCGACTCATTGCACGCCCCTGTGAATCGCCCCCTCCACCATGGCCATGGCCCCCTTGTCATGCGCGTGACTGCTGTGCATGTCACAGTGATGTGCTGGGGCTGCTTCATGGCCCCAGTCTGTCCCTGCTTGTGTTCCATGCAAAATTCTCCATCATTTCCAATGACTCAGATTCCTGATGTCTCCAAATTGAAAAGTTAGCCTGTCTGTGGCTTGAAATAATATACTGGGCCTGACTCTGAGTCGGACTCAGGGGAGTGATTATTTTTATTCTGCACATGCGTCTAAGTCTCACTGCACATGCGTCCAGATTCCGTGCGCGCTGAGCCACAGTTGCGATTGAGGCGCACGACTGGGTTGCAAAGATCCCTGGTTGAGCCTTATCCTGTGAAAATCTAATATACCATAATTGCCATACGCCATATTAGGTATCACTTATTAAGCAGACATTTTTCTGGTGCCCAGACTAATATGCAGACATATACTGTATATGATGCTCAGTGTAACATGCAGACCAGTGGCGGAACTTGTAAATGGTGGGCATAGGTGCAAAAATATATTTTGACCCTCCTCCACCCTAACTCAAGCCCACAATATGCCACACGGCAGTGGGTGACAGGCAGAGGGTGACAGCGTAAGGCAGAGTGAGGCAAAGGGTGGCAACAGAAGGCAAGGGGAGGCAGAGGGTGACAGTGGTATGCAGGGGAGGCAAAGTGTGTCCGGGGTAGGCAGAGGGTGACTGGAGGAGGGTAACAGAGAGAGACAGTGGGCGACAGGGAGAGACAGTGGGTGACAGGGGAAGGGTAACAGAGAGAGACAGTGGGTGACATGGAAAGACAGTGGGTGACAGGGGTACAAGCACAATATCCTGTGTGGTGTGGAGAAAAAGGGGTGTGTTCCTTGGTGGGGGCAGGAACACAATGGTTTCTGCTCTATCTGTGAGAGGGGCCCCCTTCCGAGTTTGGCACTCGGTCAGGCAGATGCTGACAGTGCCAGTTACACTGGGTGTGAGCTGCCTTTAATTCACAGACAGCAGTGACTCAGAAATAAATAATGTACAGCTGTCTGCTAACAATTATTAGAAGTATGTGGCTGTGATCATCAGTGCTGATAGGTGGCAGGACTTATCTATCAGTCTGGTACACACAAGGTCAACCCTGCCTACCTAAGGTAAGTAGCAGGTCCCTCAGACAGTGGGGCCCACCCCCCTCTCTGACTGGGCCATTCATCCGACATTGCTCAAAATAGTCTGTGGGGAAGCCAGGAGATAACACATTGCTGGTCTGGGCAGCAGAGTGCCCCTTAGTCCACAGTGCCGCGGTGCAATGCACCTGCTGCACCAATGGTAGTTCTGCATCTGATGCAGACTCTGTCGTATCTAATATCTTGTGTCAAATCTAACATGTTGCCCGTGACTTTATGCTAAGTATGATAATCAGACCCTCAGCTGGCTCGAGGTCAAATATAGACAAAAAAAATGTCAGATAAAGAACTGTAGTTGCAGAGTCTGCAAACTTTGTGTTTGCCAGTCAGTGATGTCGTAGGTTATGCCTGCATAAAGGTCTGGTTCAATGACAGGGGGTACTAAGGGGACACCTGTAGCGGGCCCAAAGGTTCTAAGGGGCCCTGAGTTTTGGATGTTCCCCAACCACGCCGGGGACACATACCACTGGTATATACTGTATGAGTATTTACTGTAGAACAGCACGGTTTCGGTACAACAGTTGGAACAAAAGAAAACATAAGTACAGTAACAAACACCCCCCCACCCCCCAGGTATCCCCTGTGCTGTAGAAGAAGGAAACCTACAGAAGTACGCATGCACAAGAGGATGCACAATGGTGGGTGTTGTGAAATGAGGTTTGTAGCCCTTTCCCCTTTGATCCAACCTCAGAGCAAGTGCTGCACCAACAAACCAGAGTGCTTTCCCTCTGAACAACAGCATGGTTTTGTGGCTTCAGAGAAAAAGCTAAGGGGTCTATTCATGAAACAGTGACAAGAGTGGAGAAGTGAGTCTGTGGAGAAGTTGCCCATGGCAACCAATAAGCTGCTCCGTACAATTGTATTGCATGCAAATGATAAATGTTACTCCAATGCTGATTGGTTGCCATGGGCAACTTCTCCACTGGCTCACTTCTCCACACTTTTCACTGCTTCATAAATAGACCCCTCAATCACTCCAATTTTTTTTTCACTTTACATTATTCAAGTGTAATGAAATAAGCTATTTCTAAGTCATACTTACCTACTCTCCCGGATTCTGCGGGAGACACCCGGTTTTTCGAGTAGTCCCCCGCAGCCCCGGAAGAGTGGGCACACCTCCCGCATTCTGCCCACTTCCTAGTGAAGTGGGCAGAATGTGGAGAAAGATACAGCAAAATCGCGAACTGGTGGAGGGGGCGGAGCCTAATGACGCGGCTATATGCTAATCGCGTCATTTAGCTCCGCCTCCTATGCAAATATTAACCTACTGTGGGCTTTTCCTGGTGAGTAGGCGGGGCTTAATAATGTAATTATCTCAGCCCCGCCCTCGTCGCCGCCCACCTGCTTCTCCTCTCCGGGCATCTCCCGGAGAGGAGATTTGAGATGTCGGTAAGTATGTTCTAAGTCCATTTTCCAGAAACAAGTAATGTTACAATATAAAAAAGTATTTTATTCCTGCTCAGAGGCTAATTAAAATATTAAGCAGGCCCAAGCAGAGCAGGAACAGTGCAATCCAACAATAAAAATGTATTTTACCTATTCTGAGACAAAGCTACAGACTGTAATGAGGTGTGACTAATGGATAATAATTTATACTGTGTCTAACCCTATTTACTGTGATCACAGTATTATTGCACAGATATATTTATGCTGATGCAGAGTGAGACCAACATCATCTTGTGTAGAGACGGGATGGAGGAGGGCTGAGGCATTCTGATATATGCCATGTATGGAAGCTGAGATCTGAATGAGGCGCGGGCATTGGGTGGCATGGCCAATTCCAGGAGACATATCCACGCCCCCTATAAAAGTGCAAGTGCGCTGCATAAGACAGAGGTTCCCAAACTGTGTGCCGTGGCTCCCTGGGGTGTCTCGGGACACTGTGTTGGTGGTCCAGGACCAATTCAAATTATTCATGGTCAATATAATAGGCAAAACCAGTGCTGGTGGCTGCCAGTCATAAAATATGTGGCCAAACAGAAGAAAATCTTGTTCCTCACCACACAACTGACCCTAAGGATGACATATAGAGATGAGCGCCTGAAATTTTTCGGGTTTTGTGTTTTGGTTTTGGGTTCGGTTCCGCGGCCGTGTTTTGGGTTCGAACGCGTTTTGGCAAAATCTCACCGAATTTTTTTTGTCGGATTCGGGTGTGTTTTGGATTCGGGTGTTTTTTTTAAAAAACACTAAAAAACAGCTTAAATCATAGAATTTGGGGGTCATTTTGATCCCAAAGTATTATTAACCTCAAAAACCATAATTTACACTCATTTTCAGTCTATTCTGAATACCTCACACCTCACAATATTATTTTTAGTCCTAAAATTTGCACCGAGGTCGCTGTGTGAGTAAGATAAGCGACCCTAGTGGCCGACACAAACACTGGGCCCATCTAGGAGTGGCACTGCAGTGTCACGCAGGATGTCCCTTCCAAAAAACCCTCCCCAAACAGCACATGACGCAAAGAAAAAAAGAGGCGCAATGAGGTAGCTGTGTGAGTAAGATTAGCGACCCTAGTGGCCGACACAAACACCGGGCCCATCTAGGAGTGGCACTGCAGTGTCACGCAGGATGGCCCTTCCAAAAAACCCTCCCCAAACAGCACATGACGCAAAGAAAAAAAGAGGCGCAATGAGGTAGCTGTGTGAGTAAGATTAGCGACCCTAGTGGCCGACACAAACACCGGGCCCATCTAGGAGTGGCACTGCAGTGTCACGCAGGATGTCCCTTCCAAAAAACCCTCCCCAAACAGCACATGACGCAAAGAAAAAAAGAGGCGCAATGAGGTAGCTGTGTGAGTAAGATTAGCGACCCTAGTGGCCGACACAAACACCGGGCCCATCTAGGAGTGGCACTGCAGTGTCACGCAGGATGTCCCTTCCAAAAAACCCTCCCCAAACAGCACATGACGCAAAGAAAAAAAGAGGCGCAATGAGGTAGCTGACTGTGTGAGTAAGATTAGCGACCCTAGTGGCCGACACAAACACCGGGCCCATTTAGGAGTGGCACTGCAGTGTCACGCAGGATGTCCCTTCCAAAAAACCCTCCCCAATCAGCACATGATGCAAAGAAAAAGAAAAGAAAAAAGAGGTGCAAGATGGAATTGTCCTTGGGCCCTCCCACCCACCCTTATGTTGTATAAACAAAACAGGACATGCACACTTTAACCAACCCATCATTTCAGTGACAGGGTCTGCCACACGACTGTGACTGATATGACGGGTTGGTTTGGACCCCCCCCAAAAAAGAAGCAATTAATCTCTCCTTGCACAAACTGGCTCTACAGAGGCAAGATGTCCACCTCATCTTCACCCTCCGATATATCACCGTGTACATCCCCCTCCTCACAGATTATCAATTCGTCCCCACTGGAATCCACCATCTCAGCTCCCTGTGTACTTTGTGGAGGCAATTGCTGCTGGTCAATGTCTCCGCGGAGGAATTGATTATAATTCATTTTAATGAACATCATCTTCTCCACATTTTCTGGATGTAACCTCGTACGCCGATTGCTGACAAGGTGAGCGGCGGCACTAAACACTCTTTCGGAGTACACACTTGTGGGAGGGCAACTTAGGTAGAATAAAGCCAGTTTGTGCAAGGGCCTCCAAATTGCCTCTTTTTCCTGCCAGTATAAGTACGGACTGTGTGACGTGCCTACTTGGATGCGGTCACTCATATAATCCTCCACCATTCTATCAATGTTGAGAGAATCATATGCAGTGACAGTAGACGACATGTCCGTAATCGTTGTCAGGTCCTTCAGTCCGGACCAGATGTCAGCATCAGCAGTCGCTCCAGACTGCCCTGCATCACCGCCAGCGGGTGGGCTCAGAATTCTGAGCCTTTTCCTCGCACCCCCAGTTGCGGGAGAATGTGAAGGAGGAGATGTTGACAGGTCGCGTTCCGCTTGACTTGACAATTTTGTCACCAGCAGGTCTTTCAACCCCAGCAGACCTGTGTCTGCCGGAAAGAGAGATCCAAGGTAGGTTTTAAATCTAGGATCGAGCACGGTGGCCAAAATGTAGTGCTCTGATTTCAACAGATTGACCACCCGTGAATCCTTGTTAAGCGAATTAAGGGCTCCATCCACAAGTCCCACATGCCTAGCGGAATCGCTCCGTGTTAGCTCCTCCTTCAATGTCTCCAGCTTCTTCTGCAAAAGCCTGATGAGGGGAATGACCTGACTCAGGCTGGCAGTGTCTGAACTGACTTCACGTGTGGCAAGTTCAAAGGGCATCAGAACCTTGCACAACGTTGAAATCATTCTCCACTGCGCTTGAGACAGGTGCATTCCACCTACTATATCGTGCTCAATTGTATAGGCTTGAATGGCCTTTTGCTGCTCCTCCAACCTCTGAAGCATATAGAGGGTTGAATTCCACCTCGTTACCACTTCTTGCTTCAGATGACGGCAGGGCAGGTTCAGTAGTTTTTGGTGGTGCTCCAGTCTTCTGTACGTGGTGCCTGTACGCCGAAAGTGTCCCGCAATTCTTCTGGCCACCGACAGCATCTCTTGCACGCCCCTGTCGTTTTTTTAAAAATTCTGCACCACCAAATTCAAGGTATGTGCAAAACATGGGACGTGCTGGAATTTGCCCATATTTAATGCACACACAATATTGCTGGCGTTGTCCGATGCCACAAATCCACAGGAGAGTCCAATTGGGGTAAGCCATTCCGCGATGATCTTCCTCAGTTGCCGTAAGAGGTTTTCAGCTGTGTGCGTATTCTGGAAAGCGGTGATACAAAGCGTAGCCTGCCTAGGAAAGAGTTGGCGTTTGCGAGATGCTGCTACTGGTGCCGCCGCTGCTGTTCTTGCGGCGGGAGTCCATACATCTACCCAGTGGGCTGTCACAGTCATATAGTCCTGACCCTGCCCTGCTCCACTTGTCCACATGTCCGTGGTTAAGTGGACATTGGGTACAGCTGCATTTTTTAGGACACTGGTGACTCTTTTTCTGAGGTCTGTGTACATTTTCGGTATCGCCTGCCTAGAGAAATGGAACCTAGATGGTATTTGGTACCGGGGACACAGTACCTCCAACAAGTCTCTAGTTGGCTCTGCAGTAATGATGGATACCGGAACCACGTTTCTCACCACCCAGGATGCCAAGGCCTCAGTTATCCGCTTTGCAGTAGGATGACTGCTGTGATATTTCATCTTCCTCGCAAAGGACTGTTGAACAGTCAATTGCTTACTGGAAGTAGTACAAGTGGGCTTACGACTTCCCCTCTGGGATGACCATCGACTCCCAGCGGCAACAACAGCAGCGCCAGCAGCAGTAGGCGTTACACGCAAGGATGCATCGGAGGAATCCCAGGCAGGAGAGGACTCGTCAGAATTGCCAGTGACATGGCCTGCAGGACTATTGGCATTCCTGGGGAAGGAGGAAATTGACACTGAGGGAGTTGGTGGGGTGGTTTGCGTGATCTTGGTTACAAGAGGAAGGGATTTACTGGTCAGTGGACTGCTTCCGCTGTCACCCAAAGTTTTTGAACTTGTCACTGACTTATTATGAATGCGCTGCAGGTGACGTATAAGGGAGGATGTTCCGAGGTGGTTAACGTCCTTACCCCTACTTATTACAGCTTGACAAAGGGAACACACGGCTTGACACCTGTTGTCCGCATTTCTGGTGAAATACCTCCACACCGAAGAGCTGATTTTTTTGGTATTTTCACCTGGCATGTCAACGGCCATATTCCTCCCACGGACAACAGGTGTCTCCCCGGGTGCCTGACTTAAACAAACCACCTCACCATCAGAATCCTCCTGGTCAATTTCCTCCCCAGCGCCAGCAACACCCATATCCTCCTCATCCTGGTGTACTTCAACACTGACATCTTCAATCTGACTATCAGGAACTGGACTGCGGGTGCTCCTTCCAGCACTTGCAGGGGGCGTGCAAATGGTGGAAGGCGCATGCTCTTCACGTCCAGTGTTGGGAAGGTCAGGCATCGCAACCGACACAATTGGACTCTCCTTGTGGATTTGGGATTTCGAAGAATGCACAGTTCTTTGCTGTGCTGCTTTTGCCAGCTTGAGTCTTTTCATTTTTCTAGCGAGAGGCTGAGTGCTTCCATCCTCATGTGAAGCTGAACCACTAGCCATGAACATAGGCCAGGGCCTCAGCCGTTCCTTGCCACTCCGTGTCGTAAATGGCATATTGGCAAGTTTACGCTTCTCCTCCGACAATTTTATTTTAGGTTTTGGAGTCCTTTTTTTTCTGATATTTGGTGTTTTGGATTTGACATGCTCTGTACTATGACATTGGGCATCGGCCTTGGCAGACGACGTTGCTGGCATTTCATCGTCTCGGCCATGACTAGTGGCAGCAGCTTCAGCACGAGGTGGAAGTGGATCTTGATCTTTCCCTAATTTTGGAACCTCAACATTTTTGTTCTCCATATTTTAATAGGCACAACTAAAAGGCACCTCAGGTAAACAATGGAGATGGATACTAGTATACAATTATGGACTGCCTGCCGAGTGCAGACACAGAGGTAGCCACAGCCGTGAACTACCGTACTGTACTGTGTCTGCTGCTAATATAGACTGGTTGATAAAGAGATGTCTATGTAACTATGTATGTATAAAGAAGAAAGAAAAAAAAACCACGGTTAGGTGGTATACAATTATGGACGGACTGCCTGCCGAGTGCAGACACAGAGGTAGCCACAGCCGTGAACTACCGTACTGTACTGTGTCTGCTGCTAATATAGACTGGTTGATAAAGAGATGTCTATGTAACTATGTATGTATAAAGAAGAAAGAAAAAAAAACCACGGTTAGGTGGTATACAATTATGGACGGACTGCCTGCCGAGTGCAGACACAGAGGTAGCCACAGCCGTGAACTACCGTACTGTACTGTGTCTGCTGCTAATATAGACTGGTTGATAAAGAGATGTCTATGTAACTATGTATGTATAAAGAAGAAAGAAAAAAAAACCACGGTTAGGTGGTATACAATTATGGACGGACTGCCTGCCGAGTGCAGACACAGAGGTAGCCACAGCCGTGAACTACCGTACTGTACTGTGTCTGCTGCTAATATAGACTGGTTGATAAAGAGATGTCTATGTAACTATGTATGTATAAAGAAGAAAGAAAAAAAAACCACGGTTAGGTGGTATACAATTATGGACGGACTGCCTGCCGAGTGCAGACACAGAGGTAGCCACAGCCGTGAACTACCGTACTGTACTGTGTCTGCTGCTAATATAGACTGGTTGATAAAGAGATGTCTATGTAACTATGTATGTATAAAGAAGAAAGAAAAAAAAAACACGGTTAGGTGGTATACAATTATGGACGGACTGCCTGCCGAGTGCAGACACAGAGGTAGCCACAGCCGTGAACTACCGTACTGTACTGTGTCTGCTGCTAATATAGACTGGTTGATAAAGAGATGTCTATGTAACTATGTATGTATAAAGAAGAAAGAAAAAAAAACCACGGTTAGGTGGTATACAATTATGGACGGACTGCCTGCCGAGTGCAGACACAGAGGTAGCCACAGCCGTGAACTACCGTACTGTACTGTGTCTGCTGCTAATATAGACTGGTTGATAAAGAGATGTCGTAGTAGTATGTATGTATAAAGAAGAAAAAAAAACCACGGTTAGGTGGTATACAATTATGGACGGACTGCCTGCCGAGTGCAGACACAGAGGTAGCCACAGCCGTGAACTACCGTACTGTGTCTGCTGCGACTGGATGATAAATGATATAAAAAATATATATATATCACTACTGCAGCCGGACAGGTATATATTATATATTATATAATGACGGACCTGCTGGACACTGTCTGTCAGCAGAATGAGTTTTATTTTTATAGAATAAAAAAAACAACAACACACAAGTGAAGTCACACGACGAGTGTTTAACTTTTTCAGGCAATCACAATATAAGTATACTACTAACTATACTGGTGGTCAGTGTGGTCAGGTCACTGGTCAGTCACACTGGCAGTGGCACTCCTGCAGCAAAAGTGTGCACTGTTTAATTTTAATATAATATTATGTACTCCTGGCTCCTGCTATAACCTATAACTGGCACTGCAGTGCTCCCCAGTCTCCCCCACAATTATAAGCTGTGTGAGCTGAGCAGTCAGACAGATATATAATATATATAGATGATGCAGCACACTGGGCTGAGCCTGAGCAGTGCACACAGATATGGTATGTGACTGAGTCACTGTGTGTATCGCTTTTTTCAGGCAGAGAACGGATATATTAAATAAACTGCACTGTCTGGTGGTCACTCACTATATAATATTATGTACTCCTGGCTCCTGCTATAACCTATAACTGGCACTGCAGTGCTCCCCAGTCTCCCCCACAATTATAAGCTGTGTGAGCTGAGCAGTCAGACAGATATATAATATATATAGATGATGCAGCACACTGGGCTGAGCCTGAGCAGTGCACACAGATATGGTATGTGACTGAGTCACTGTGTGTATCACTTTTTTCAGGCAGAGAACGGATATATTAAATAAACTGCACTGTCTGGTGGTCACTCACTATATAATATTATGTACTCCTGGCTCCTGCTATAACCTATAACTGGCACTGCAGTGCTCCCCAGTCTCCCCCACAATTATAAGCTGTGTGAGCTGAGCAGTCAGACAGATATATAATATATATAGATGATGCAGCACACTGGGCTGAGCCTGAGCAGTGCACACAGATATGGTATGTGACTGAGTCACTGTGTGTATCGCTTTTTTCAGGCAGAGAACGGATATATTAAATAAACTGCACTGTCTGGTGGTCACTCACTAGTAAACTCTCTGCACTCTCTACACTTCTACAGTACTCCTCCTAGTCCTAAGCTCCAGTAAATCTCTCTCTCTTATAATCTAAATGGAGAGGACGCCAGCCACGTCCTCTCCCTATCAATCTCAATGCACGTGTGAAAATGGCGGCGACGCGCGGCTCCTTATATAGAATCCGAGTCTCGCGATAGAATCCGAGCCTCGCGAGAATCCGACAGCGTCATGATGACGTTCGGGCGCGCTCGGGTTAACCGAGCAAGGCGGGAAGATCCGAGTCGCTCGGACCCGTGAAAAAAAACATGAAGTTCGTGCGGGTTCGGATTCAGAGAAACCGAACCCGCTCATCTCTAATGACATATAAACGCGATCTACTTAATGTAATATTTCTGTCTAAATTTCTAAATAAGAAATTTTTGGCCTGGGGTGCCGTGAAAAAAATTCTGATATTCTAGGGCGCCGTGATTCAAAAAAGTTTGGAAACCACTGGCATAAGGGAACATTTGTAATTAGTTACCCCGCCCCCCCCCCCCCCTCCAATGTCTCTTATGCCAAGTAAAACAAGGTTGTGTCCACATGGTTGCGAACAGAAGCAGACACAGAGACACATGCAGGCCCGACGACAGGAGGGGTCATAGGGGACACCTGTACCAGGCCCTAAGAATCTGGCACAGAAAAATGGGGCCAGCCCTTCACTATGAGAGAGGCACCTCAGCAGGCAGCAACAGCAGGGGAACAGCCAGCATGAAGTAACACCACCTTCCATAGCTTCACTCAGAGCCTGACGGGGAAGGGAGAGAGATGTTGTGTTGAGTCTTATGGCCAATATGATGTTTAACTAACAGAATCCTAATACTTCTGACTGAGGTCAGTGCCATAAGCAGTGCTTTATCCTTAATTGAGTTTATTGCGGATACACAGTAACATTAACAAACAACGAAAGCACAGTGAACATTGGGTTTATACAAAGTCTCCCATAATCAAAGATCAATACGGAAACCCTGCCATAAAATAATAACTCATATTCTAATGTGAATGTAATAACTTTAAATAAGGAGTGATATCACATTTCCCTTATGTCAGTCACACAAAAGACAGGAGCCTCAAACCAGTGGCCAGTGTAGTGGAGTCTGTGAGGCCATGCTGTGATGTCATAATGGGCCTCAAACCAGAAAGAACCAGTGCTGGCTGGCCTGGTGGGGTCTGTGAGGTCATGCTGTGATGTCATAATGGTATCAACTGCCTATATCCCGGCTTGGCTGCTGCCTCCCTCATTCTCCTTCAATACCTGGAGACACAAAGCTCACCGGCAGGAGTAGAAACAACTGGCAGGAGAAACATACTTGGCTGAGGTTAGTAACTGGACAAAGACAAGAGTAGCTTAGTTTGATGTGTCAGCAGACTTGGATGCCCATTTATCAGCTATTCAAAACCTGTTGCATATGTGCTCCAGTCAATCAGCTCCCAGCTGTCATGTGTTTAAAAATGACAGTTGGGGCTGATTGACTGGAGCAACATTTATCATACGGAATGAGTTTTAAACAGCTAAAAATCATTGATAAATGGGCTACAAGAATCAGAGGGGAATAGAAATGATTGCTTTAATGATTTAATAAGACAGAAAATAGGATACAGATACTGCACATTAAACTGGAAACAAATACATAGAAAATGAAATTATGTCATAGCTGGTGCTTATTTAAATAATACTATCATGTTTTATTTAAAATGTTTTGTATTATACATGTGTATGTTAGTTTATTATAGTGGTCACTGAGGTTTTCCATGATGGTTTCATCTTCTGCCACTGAAGCCAAACTACGGAGCTATTTATGTACTGAGAAATCCTCACCGCTCTCCTGGTTTCCTTATTACACACTGAGCCATAGAGTACATCAGCAATACATGGCCACCATTAATAGTAATCTAGGGGGAGATCTCTCATCCCTTCTAATGATGGGAGGTGTTGCCTATAGCGACAATCCGATGTTAACTACTGTATCATTGCATGGAGTATACTAGATAAATATTAGCTAGAAGATAATTGGTTGCTATGGGCAACAGCTCCATTTATACTCTTTAGAAGGTTTGATAAGTCTGAAAATATTAGGGAAGGCAGAAAGTAGGTTTATGTCGGACACCGCAGATGATTTTACAAATTCCAACAATGAAAGTGTTCTCAGCTTACATAAGTATAATAATAACCGGTGAAATGGACTGTCCAGAAAGGCCATTATACAGCTTACAGTTTCAGGTTCTAGTTGATCTTAAATATGAATGTATATCCCTAAATACTGTAGTAGATGTTACTTACAATTGTAAATGCATTGCAAGGCATCTAACACTGTCTACTCTTCATCTTTCTCCACATCAGCCCTATGGCCCCGAGATGGATGATCACACTGTGGGAGTCGATAACTGCCTGCTGTCCATGCAGAAGATACAGGAGCTGGAATGCTCAGAGAAGAGATGCCCACTTGCCTCGCCATACCAGGCTTGAGGAAGAAATGCCTCCAACCAAGCCAGTGGATTATGATCACTCTGATGGCAGTTTATCCAAAAAACTATCTCCCAGTGAGAAGAACAAGGATCGCCAGATTAAAGTCCTCGATCTCATTAACAAACAGTTAGTCGAGGAGAACAACTTGTTAGCGGCAGAAAACACCTTATTAAAACTGAAGGTTGAAATGCTTAAAGACACGCTAACGAAGGTCATAGAGCTGTTGTAGGCCCCTGTGTAACTCCGCCGCTGTTACGGAGGCTCACCCAGTAGCTGACCAGTAACCATGGATTCTTATCTTTATGCACTCACCTATTAGAGCAGGGGGAAATATGCACTGAGAGGTTTCTGTAATCTTCTAATCGAAAAGGAGCGACCTTTCTTTTTTGAAGTCTGCAGAAATCTGTCAGTGTGTATTTTCCACCTTTTCTCACCTTCTCTAATAGGTAAGTACATAAAAACAATGTTCCATGGCCAACATCTACTGGTTACAGCTTACTGTGGTTATACCTGGTAGTTAATCTTTACATCATTAAAGAGCCAGAGCAAAGATATTGTCTTCAGTGCATTCTTGTCTCTATTTAATGTAGTTGTAGTGAGAAATATATTGTATGTCTAGCTAAATATATAACTGTGATAATTATTCATAATATAAAAAACAATTCCATTATCACCAGTAAGGGGTGGGTGTAAGTCCCGATACTAATGGTGACTGTGGATGGAGATACTCGGCGGGACGTCCTTCTGTGTGAAGACAAACAGATAACCGGCATTTACGGCGGATATATGCATTACATACATAGTAACATAGTATCTAAGGTTGAAAAAAGACAATTGTCCATCGAGTTCAACCTATTTGTGGTCTCCTATGCAGGATTATTTGGTCTAAAATTTTGACTGATGCTGATGTCTGCCATAGCGTTCTATCCCTCTTTTTATAGTAACTATAGTGCGTGACTATGCACCATAACCCTGGATATCCTTATCCATTAGGAATTTATCTAACCCATTCTCAAAGGTGTTGACTGAGTCCGCCATTAAAACTCCCTCAGGCAGGGAATTCCAAAGACGTATTGTCCTTACCGTGAAAAAGCATTTACGCTGTATTGTGCGGAATCTCCTCTCCTCTAACCTGAGTGAGTGTCCACGAGTCCTCTGTGTTGATCTAACCGAAAACTGGTCTTGTATTGTTCCCTTATATATTTGTAGATGTTGATCATGTTGCCTCTTAGTCTCCTCTTTTCCAGTCACAGATGTGGGCAAATATATAGGAGATGGGGGGGCAGGGGGAGATGTGTGTACAGCAGGTATATATATATATATATATATATACATGGGGGTAGATGTGTGTACAGCAGGTATATAGATGTGGAGGGAGTACATAGGGCAGGTATATATGAGCGGGGGGGTATATAGGGCAGGCACAGGTAGGTATGAGTGTACAGCAGGTATATATGTGTGTATGGAGTGGGTACGCAGGGCAGGCAGGTATGTGTGTGTGTGTGTGTGTGTGTGTGTGTGTGTGTGTGTGTGTGTGTGTGTGTGTGTGTGTGGGGGGGTATGATGTGTGTACAGCAGGTATATATGTGTATGTGGAGGGGTAGATGTGTGTACAGCAGGTATATATGTGGGCGGGGGGGTAGATGTGTGCACAGCAGGTATATATGTGTCTGTGGAGGGAGAGCATAGGGCAGGTAGGTACGTGTATGTGGGCACATAGGGCAGGTAGGTATGTGTGTGCGCGTACATAGGGCAGGTATATATGAGTGGGGGGTTGATGTTTGTACAGCAGGCATATAGATGTGTGGAGGGAGTACAGAGGGCAGGTATATTAGAGTGGTGGGGTATATAGGGCAGGCATAGGTAGGTATGAGTGTGCAGCAGGTATATGTGTGTGTATGGAGTGGGTACATAGGGCAGGCAGGTATGTGTGTGTGGGGGGTAGATGTGTGTACAGCAGGTATATATATGTGTGTGTAGGGGGTAGATGTGTGTACAGCAAGTATATATATGTGTGAGGGGTAGATGTGTGTACAGCAGGTATATATATGTGTGGGGGGATAGATGTGCGTACAGCACGTATATATTATGTGTGTGTGTGTGGGGGGGGGAAGATGCGTATACAGCAGGTATATATATGTGTGTGGGGGGGCTATGTGTACAGCAGGTATCTATATATAATAAAAATATATATGTGTGTGTGTGTGTGTGTGTGTGTGTGTGTGTGGGTGTGTGTGTGTGTGTGTGTGTGTGTGTGTGTGTGTGTGGGGTGGGTGTGTGTACAGCAGGTATATACTGTATGTGTGTATGGAGGGAGTACATAGGGCCAGGTATATACTAGAGATGAGCGGGTTCGGTTCCTCGGAATCCGAACCCCCCCGAACTTCAGCCTTTTTACACGGGTCCGAGGCAGACTCGGATCTTCCCGCCTTGCTAGGCTAACCCGAGCGCGCCCGAACGTCATCATCCCGCTGTCGGATTCTCGCGAGGCTCGTATTCTATCGCGAGACTCGGATTCTATATAAGGAGCCGCGCGTCGCCGCCATTTTCACACGTGCATTGAGATTGATAGGGAGAGGACGTGGCTGGCATCCTCTCCGTTTAGATAGAGAGTGAGACACTTGATTTACTAGTAATTTAATTTTAGTAATTTTGGGGAGCATTAGGAGTACTCAGAGAGTGCAGAGTTTTGCTGATAGTTATACTAGTGACCACCAGTTTTATTTATTATTTAAAATCCGTTCTCTGCCTGAAAAAAAACGATACACAGTCACATATCATATCTGTGCTCAGCCTCAGTGTGCTGCATGATAATATCATCTATGTATATCTGACTGTGCTGAGTGCTCACTGCTCACACAGCTTAATTGTGGGGGAGACTGGGGAGCAGTTATAGCAGGAGTACATAACAGTGCACACTTTTGCTGCCAGTGTGACTGACCAGTGACCACCAGTATATTGTCTGCCTGAAAAAGTTAAACACTCGTGTGGTGTTTTTTTTTTTTATTCTATAAACGCATTCTGCTGACAGACAGTGTCCAGCAGGTCCGTCATTCATTATATTATAATATATACCTGCAGTAGTGATATATATATATTTTTTATATCATTATCATCCAGTCTATACTAGCAGATGCAGTACGGTAGTCCACGGCTGTAGCTACCACTGTGTCGGCAGTGCTCGTCCATAATTGTATACCTACCTGTGGTGGTTTTTTTTTTTCTATCTTCTTCATACTAGTAGTTTAGGAGTCTGCTGCTGACAGTGTCCAGCAGGTCCGTCATTATATAATATATACCTGTCCTGCAGTAGTGATATATATATATTTTTTATATCATTATCATCCAGTCTATACTAGCAGACGCAGTACGGTAGTCCACGTCTGTAGCTACCTCTGTGTCGGCAGTGCTCGTCCATAATTGTATACCTACCTGTGGTGGGTTTTTTTTTTCTATCTTCTTCATACTAGTAGTTTAGGAGTCTGCTGCTGACAGTGTCCAGCAGGTCCGTCATTATATGATATATACCTGTCCTGCAGTAGTGATATATATATATTTTATATCATTATCATCCAGTCTATACTAGCAGACGCAGTACGGTAGTCCACGGCTGTAGCTACCTCTGTGTCGGCAGTGCTCGTCCATAATTGTATACCTACCTGTGGTGGGGTTTTTTTTCTATCTTCTTCATACTAGTAGTTTAGGAGTCTGCTGCTGACAGTGTCCAGCAGGTCCGTCATTATATAATATATACCTGTCCTGCAGTAGTGATATGTATATATTTTTTATATCATTATCATCCAGTCTATACTAGCAGACGCAGTACGGTAGTCCACGGCTGTAGCTACCTCTGTGTCGGCAGTGCTCGTCCATAATTGTATACCTACCTGTGGTGGGTTGTTTTTTTTTCTATCTTCTTCATACTAGTAGTTTAGGAGTCTGCTGCTGACAGTGTCCAGCAGGTCCGTCATTATATAATATATACCTGTCCTGCAGTAGTGATATATATATATATTTTATATCATTATCATCCAGTCTATACTAGCAGACGCAGTACGGTAGTCCACGGCTGTAGCTACCTCTGTGTCGGCAGTGCTCGTCCATAATTGTATACCTACCTGTGGTGGGTTTTTTTTTTTCTATCTTCTTCATACTAGTAGTTTAGGAGTCTGCTGCTGACAGTGTCCAGCAGGTCCGTCATTATATGATATATACCTGTCCTGCAGTAGTGATATATATATATATTTTATATCATTATCATCCAGTCTATACTAGCAGACGCAGTACGGTAGTCCACGGCTGTAGCTACCTCTGTGTCAGCAGTGCTCGTCCATAATTGTATACCTACCTGTGGTGGGGTTTTTTTTTCTATCTTCTTCATACTAGTAGTTTAGGAGTCTGCTGCTGACAGTGTCCAGCAGGTCCGTCATTATATAATATATACCTGTCCTGCAGTAGTGATATATATATATTTTTTTTATATCATTATCATCCAGTCTATACTAGCAGATGCAGTACGGTAGTCCACGGCTGTAGCTACCTCTGTGTCGGCAGTCACTCGTCATCCATAAGTATACTAGTATCCATCCATCTCCATTGTTTACCTGAGGTGCCTTTTAGTTGTGCCTATTAAAATATGGAGAACAAAAATGTTGAGGTTCCAAAAATAGGGAAAGATCAAGATCGACTTCCACCTCGTGCTGAAGCTGCTGCCACTAGTCATGGCCGAGACGATGAAATGCCATCAACGTCGTCTGCCAAGGCCGATGCCCAATGTCATAGTACAGAGCATGTAAAATCCAAAACACCAAATATCAGTAAAAAAAGGACTCAAAAATCTAAAATAAAATCGTCGGAGGAGAAGCGTAAACTTGCCAATATGCCATTTACCACACGGAGTGGCAAGGAACGGCTGAGGCCCTGGCCTATGTTCATGGCTAGTGGTTCAGCTTCACATGAGGATGGAAGCACTCAGCCTCTCGCTAGAAAAATGAAAAGACTTAAGCTGGCAAAAGCACAGCAAAGAACTGTGCGTTCTTCGAAATCACAAATCCACAAGGAGAGTCCAACTGTGTCCGGTTGCGATGCCTGACCTTCCCAACACTGGACGTGAAGAGCATGCGCCTTCCACCATTTGCACGCCCCCTGCAAGTGCTGGAAGGAGCACCCGCAGTCCAGTTCCTGATAGTCAGATTGAAGATGTCAGTGTTGAAGTACACCAGGATGAGGAGGATATGGGTGTTGCTGGCGCTGGGGAGGAAATTGACCAGGAGGATTCTGATGGTGAGGTGGTTTGTTTAAGTCAGGCACCCGGGGAGACACCTGTTGTCCGTGGGAGGAATATGGCCATTGACATGCCTGGTGAAAATACCAAAAAAATCAGCTCTTCGGTGTGGAAGTATTTCAACAGAAATGCGGACAACATTTGTCAAGCCGTTTGTTGCCTTTGTCAAGCTGTAATAAGTAGGGGTAAGGACGTTAACCACCTCGGAACATCCTCCCTTATACGTCACCTGCAGCGCATTCATCATAAGTCAGTGACAAGTTCAAAAACTTTGGGCGACAGCGGAAGCAGTCCACTGACCAGTAAATCCCTTCCTCTTGTAACCAAGCTCACGCAAACCACCCCACCAACTCCCTCAGTGTCAATTTCCTCCTTCCCCAGGAATGCCAATAGTCCTGCAGGCCATGTCACTGGCAATTCTGACGAGTCCTCTCCTGCCTGGGATTCCTCCGATGCATCCTTGCGTGTAACGCCTACTGCTGCTGGCGCTGTTGTTGCTGCTGGGAGTCGATGGTCATCCCAGAGGGGAAGTCGTAAGACCACTTTTACTACTTCCACCAAGCAATTGACTGTCCAACAGTCCTTTGCGAGGAAGATGAAATATCACAGCAGTCATCTTGCTGCAAAGCGGATAACTGAGGCCTTGGCATCCTGGGCGGTGAGAAACGTGGTTCCGGTATCCATCATTACTGCAGAGCCAACTATAGACTTGTTTGAGGTACTGTGTCCCCGGTACCAAATACCATCTAGGTTCCATTTCTCTAGGCAGGCGATACCGAAAATGTACACAGACCTCAGAAAAAGACTCACCAGTGTCCTAAAAAATGCAGTTGTACCCAATGTCCACTTAACCACGGACATGTGGACAAGTGGAGCAGGGCAGACTCAGGACTATATGACTGTGACAGCCCACTGGGTAGATGTATGGACTCCCGCCGCAAGAACAGCAGCGGCGGCACCAGTAGCAGCATCTCGCAAACGCCAACTCTTTCCTAGGCAGGCTACGCTTTGTATCACCGCTTTCCAGAATACGCACACAGCTAAAAACCTCTTACGGCAACTGAGGAAGATCATCGCAGAATGGCTTACCCCAATTGGACTCTCCTGTGGATTTGTGGCATCGGACAACGCCAGCAATATTGTGTGTGCATTAAATATGGGCAAATTCCAGCACGTCCCATGTTTTGCACATACCTTGAATTTGGTGGTGCAGAATTATTTAAAAAACGAGAGGGGCGTGCAAGAGATGCTGTCGGTGGCCAGAAGAATTGCGGGACACTTTCGGCGTACAGGCACCACGTACAGAAGACTGGAGCAACACCAAAAACGCCTGAACCTGCCCTGCCATCATCTGAAGCAAGAAGTGGTAACGAGGTTGAATTCAACCCTCTATATGCTTCAGAGGTTGGAGGAGCAGCAAAAGGCCATTCAAGCCTATACAACTGAGCACGATATAGGAGGTGGAATGCACCTGTCTCAAGCACAGTGGAGAATGATTTCAACGTTGTGCAAGGTTCTGCAACCTTTTGAACTTGCCACACGTGAAGTCAGTTCAGACACTGCCAGCCTGAGTCAGGTCATTCCCCTCATCAGGCTTTTGCAGAAGAAGCTGGAGACATTGAAGGAGGAGCTAACACAGAGCGATTCCGCTAGGCATGTGGGACTTGTGGATGGAGCCCTTAATTCGCTTAACAAGGATTCACGGGTGGTCAATCTGTTGAAATCAGAGCACTACATTTTGGCCACCGTGCTCGATCCTAGATTTAAAACCTACCTTGGTTCTCTCTTTCCGGCAGACACAAGTCTGCAGGGGTTCAAAGAACTGCTGGTGAGAAAATTGTCAAGTCAAGCGGAATGCGACCTGTCAACATCTCCTCCTTCACATTCTCCCGCAACTGGGGGTGCGAGGAAAAGGCTCAGAATTCCGAGCCCACCCGCTGGCGGTGATGCAGGGCAGTCTGGAGCGACTGCTGATGCTGACATCTGGTCCGGACTGAAGGACCTGTCAACGATTACGGACATGTCGTCTACTGTCACTGCATATGATTCTCTCCCCATTGAAAGAATGGTGGAGGATTATATGAGTGACCGCATCCAAGTAGGCACGTCAGACAGTCCGTACGTATACTGGCAGGAATAAGAGGCAATTTGGAGGCCCTTGCACAAACTGGCTTTATTCTACCTAAGTTGCCCTCCCACAAGTGTGTACTCCGAAAGAGTGTTTAGTGCCGCCGCTCACCTTGTCAGCAATCGGCGTACGGGGTTACTTCCAGAAAATGTGGAGAAGATGATGTTCATTAAAATGAATTATAATCAATTCCTCCATGGAGACATTCACCAGCAGCAATTGCCTCCACAAAGTACACAGGGAGCTGTGATGGTGGATTCCAGTGGGGACGAATTGATAATCTGTGAGGAGGGGGATGTACATGGTGATGAATCGGAGGATGATGATGAGGTGGACATCTTGCCTCTGTAGAGCCAGTTTGTGCAAGAAGAGATTAATTGCTTCTTTTTTGGTGGGGGTCCAAACCAACCCGTCATTTCAGTCACAGTCGTGTGGCAGACCCTGTCACTGAAATGATGGGTTGGTTAAAGTGTGCATGTCCTGTTTATACAACATAAGGGTGGTTGGGAGGGCCCAAGGACAATTCCATCTTGCACCTCTTTTTTCTTTCATTTTTCTTTGCGTCATGTGCTGTTTGGGGAGTGTTTTTTGGAAGGGCCAGCCTGCGTGACACTGCAGTGCCACTCCTAGATGGGCCAGGTGTTTGTGTCGGCCACTAGGGTCGCTTAGCTTACTCACACAGCTACCTTATTGCGCCTCTTTTTTTCTTTGCGTCATGTGCTGTTTGGGGAGTATTTTTTGGAAGGGCCATCCTGCCTGACACTGCAGTGCCACTCCTAGATGGGCCAGGTGTTTGTGTCGGCCACTTGGGTCGCTGAGCTTAGTCACACAGCTACCTCATTGCGCCTCTTTTTTTCTTTGCTTCATCTGCTGTTTGGGGAGTGTTTTTTTGAAGGGCCATCCTGCGTGACACTGCAGTGCCACTCCTAGATGGGCCAGGTGTTTGTGTCGGCCACTAGGGTCACTTAGCTTACTCACACAGCTACCTCATTGCGCCTCTTTTTTTCTTTGCGTCATGTGCTGTTTGGGGAGTGTTTTTTTGAAGGGCCATCCTGCGTGACACTGCAGTGCCACTCCTAGATGGGCCAAGTGTTTGTGTCGGCCACTAGGGTCGCTGAGCTTACTCACACAGCTACCTCATTGCGCCTCTTTTTTTCTTTGCGTCATGTGCTGTTTGGGGAGTGTTTTTTGGAAGGGCCATCCTGCCTGACACTGCAGTGCCACTCCTAGATGGGCCAGGTGTTTGTGTCGGCCACTTGGGTCGCTGAGCTTAGTCATCCAGCGACCTCGGTGCAAATTTTAGGACTAAAAATAATATTGTGAGGTGTGAGGTGTTCAGAATAGACTGAAAATGAGTGGAAATTATGGTTATTGAGGTTAATAATACTTTGGGATCAAAATGACCCCCAAATTCTATGATTTAAGCTGTTTTTTAAGGGTTTTTTGAAAAAAACACCCGAATCCAAAACACACCCGAATCCGACAAAAAAAATTCTGTGAGGTTTTGCCAAAAAGCGTTCGAACCCAAAACACGGTCGCGGAACCGAACCCAAAACCAAAACACAAAACCCGAAAAATTTCCGGTGCACATCTCTAGTATATACAAATAGTGTGGGGAAGGGAGGAGGTGCTGCAGCCGCTGTGTACTGCGGGTCACTTGCTTGTCTCCGTCTTCTGGCTGCGGCTCCCCGCTCTCATCCTACCCGGGTGGCTCCATCCTCCGCTGCCACCGCCTCACAGTCATCCTACCCGGGCTGCTCCGTCCTCTGCCGCCGCCTCACAGTCATCCTACTCGGGCGGCTCCGTCCTCCGCTGCCGCCGCCTCACAGTCATCCTACCCGGGCGGCTCCATCCTCCGCTGCCTCACAGTGACTGGTCGAGCCTCCTGCCACCGCGGCCGTTACCCGTCCTCCTCCTCCAGGCAATCATACAGTGGCCAGTTGCCTGCTTTTTCCTCCTATAGCTTAGGCCAGATCTGTGACTCTGATTCCGCCCAGCGTTAGCAAATGAGGCACAAAGTCACAGATCTGGGCTAATATATAGGAGATAGCGATCCTAATACTGAGCCTTGTGGCACTCCACTTAGCACTTCAGTCCAATTTGAAAAAGATCCATTAACGATAACGCGCTGCTCCCTATTATCTAACCAATTTTTGACCCAAGTGCATATTGTGCTTCCTAGCCCTATTTCATGTAGCTTGTAGATACGTCGCATGTGTGGTACAGTGTCGAAAGCTTTGGCAAAGTCTAAAAAATTACATCCACCTCTTTACCTTGATCGAGGTTTGCACTTACTGTTTCAGAAAAGCCAAGTAAGTTGGTTTGACAGGATCTCTCCTTCACAAATCCATGTTGATTCCTTATAATGACCTTATTGGCTTTAATGAACTTCTGAATACTATCCCTTAGAATACCTTCCAATACTTTCCCCACTATAGATATAAGACTAACTGGTCTATAATTAATTACCTGGTGCAGCTTTACTTCCCTTTTTGAATGTAGGCACTACTTCCGCTATACGCCAGTCTTTGGGAACCATACCTGATATTACTGAATCCTTAAAGATCAAAAATAGCCGCTTTGCAAGTTCAGAGTTAAGCTCCATTAGAACCCTTGGGTGAATTCTAGAGATGTGCACCGGAAATTTTTCGGGTTTTGTGTTTTGGTTTTGGGTTCGGTTCCGCGGCCGTGTTTTGGGTTCGAACGCGTTTTGGCAAAACCTCACCGAATTTTTTTTGTCGGATTCGGCTGTGTTTTGGATTCGGGTGTTTTTTTCAAAAAACCCTATAAAACAGCTTAAATCATAGAATTTGGGGGTCATTTTGATCCCAAAGTATTATTAACCTCAATAACCATAATTTCCACTCATTTTCAGTCTATTCTGAACACCTCACACCTCACAATATTATTTTTAGTCCTAAAATTTGCACCGAGGTCGCTGGATGACTAAGCTCAGTGACCCTAGTGGCCGATACAAACACCTGGCCCATCTAGGAGTGGCACTGCAGTGTCACGCAAGATGGCCCTTCAAAAAAACACTCCCCAAACAGCACATGACGCAAAGAAAAAAAGAGGCGCAACGAGGTAGCTGTGTGAGTAAGCTAAGCGACCCTAGTGGCCGACACAAACACCTGGCCCATCTAGGAGTGGCACTGCAGTGTCACGCAGGATGGCCCTTCAAAAAAACACTCCCCAAACAGCACATGACGCAAAGAAAAAAAGAGGCGCAATGAGGTAGCTGTGTGAGTAAGCTAAGCGACCCTAGTGGCCGACACAAACACCTGGCCCATCTAGGAGTGGCACTGCAGTGTCACGCAGGCTGGCCCTTCCAAAAAACACTCCCCAAACAGCACATGACGCAAAGAAAAATGAAAGAAAAAAGAGGTGCAAGATGGAATTGTCCTTGGGCCCTCCCACCCACCCTTATGTTGTATAAACAGGACATGCACACTTTAACCAACCTATCATTTCAGTGACAGGGTCTGCCACACGACTGTGACTGAAATGACGGGTTGGTTTGGACCCCCACCAAAAAAGAAGCAATTAATCTCTCCTTGCACAAACTGGCTCTACAGAGGCAAGATGTCCACCTCATCATCATCCTCCGATTCATCACCGTGTACATCCCCCTCCTCACAGATTATCTATTCGTCCCCACTGGAATCCACCATCACAGCTCCCTGTGTACTTTGTGGAGGCAATTGCTGCTGGTGAATGTCTCCATGGAGGAATTGATTATAATTCATTTTAATGAACATCATCTTCTCCACATTTTCTGGAAGTAACCTCGTACGCCGATTGCTGACAAGGTGAGCGGCGGCACTAAACACTCTTTCGGAGTACACACTTGTGGGAGGGCAACTTAGGTAGAATAAAGCCAGTTTGTGCAAGGGCCTCCAAATTGCCTCTTTTTCCTGCCAGTATAAGTACGGACTGTCTGACGTGCCTACTTGGATGCGGTCACTCATATAATCCTCCACCATTCTTTCAATGGGGAGAGAATCATATGCAGTGACAGTAGACGACATGTCCGTAATCGTTGACAGGTCCTTCAGTCCGGACCAGATGTCAGCATCAGCAGTCGCTCCAGACTGCCCTGCATCACCGCCAGCGGGTGGGCTCGGAATTCTGAGCCTTTTCCTCGCACCCCCAGTTGCGGGAGAATGTGGAGGAGATGTTGACAGGTCGCGTTCCGCTTGACTTGACAATTTTCTCACCAGCAGGTCTTTGAACCCCAGCAGACTTGTGTCTGCCGGAAAGAGAGATCCAAGGTAGGTTTTAAATCTAGGATCGAGCACGGTGGCCAAAATGTAGTGCTCTGATTTCAACAGATTGACCACCCGTGAATCCTTGTTAAGCGAATTAAGGGCTCCATCCACAAGTCCCACATGCCTAGCGGAATCGCTCCGTGTTAGCTCCTCCTTCAATGTCTCCAGCTTCTTCTGCAAAAGCCTGATGAGGGGAATGACCTGACTCAGGCTGGCAGTGTCTGAACTGACTTCACGTGTGGCAAGTTCAAAGGGCAGCAGAACCTTGCACAACGTTGAAATCATTCTCCACTGCGCTTGAGACAGGTGCATTCCACCTCCTATATCGTGCTGAATTGTATAGGCATGAATGGCCTTTTGCTGCTCCTCCAACCTCTGAAGCATATATAGGGTTGAATTCCACCTCGTTACCACTTCTTGCTTCAGATGATGGCAGGGCAGGTTCAGGCGTTTTTGGTGTTGCTCCAGTCTTCTGTACGTGGTGCCTGTACGCCGAAAGTGTCCCGCAATTCTTCTGGCCACCGACAGCATCTCTTGCACGCCCCTGTCGTTTTTTAAAAAATTCTGCACCACCAAATTCAAGGTATGTGCAAAACATGGGACGTGCTGGAATTTGCCCAGATTTAATGCACACACAATATTGCTAGCGTTGTCCGATGCCACAAATCCACAGGAGAGTCCAATTGGGGTAAGCCATTCCGCGATGATCTTCCTCAGTTGCCGTAAGAGGTTTTCAGCTGTGTGCGTATTCTGGAAACCGGTGATACAAAGCGTAGCCTGCCTAGGAAAGAGTTGGCGTTTGCGAGATGCTGCTACTGGTGCCGCCGCTGCTGTTCTTGCGGCGGGAGTCCATACATCTACCCAGTGGGCTGTCACAGTCATATAGTCCTGACCCTGCCCTGCTCCACTTGTCCACATGTCCGTGGTTAAGTGGACAATGGGTACAACTGCATTTTTTAGGACACTGGTGAGTCTTTTTCTGAGGTCTGTGTACATTTTCGGTATCGCCTGCCTAGAGAAATGGAACCTAGATGGTATTTGGTACCGGGGACACAGTACCTCAAACAAGTCTATAGTTGGCTCTGCAGTAATGATGGATACCGGAACCACGTTTCTCACCGCCCAGGATGCCAAGGCCTCAGTTATCCGCTTTGCAGCAGGATGACTGCTGTGACATTTCATCTTCCTCGCAAAGGACTGTTGGACAGTCAATTGCTTGGTGGAAGTAGTAAAAGTCGTCTTACGACTTCCCCTCTGGGATGACCATCGACTCCCAGCAGCAACAACAGCAGCGCCAGCAGCAGTAGGCGTTACACGCAAGGATGCATCGGAGGAATCCCAGGCAGGAGAGGACTCGTCAGAATTGCCAGTGACATGGCCTGCAGGACTATTGGCATTCCTGGGGAAGGAGGAAATTGACACTGAGGGAGTTGGTGGGGTGGTTTGCGTGAGCTTGGTTACAAGAGGAAGGGATTTACTGGTCAGTGGACTGCTTCCGCTGTCGCCCAAAGTTTTTGAACTTGTCACTGACTTATGATGAATGCGCTGCAGGTGACGTATAAGGGAGGATGTTCCGAGGTGGTTAACGTCCTTACCCCTACTTATTACAGCTTGACAAAGGCAACACACGGCTTGACAAATGTTGTCCGCATTTCTGTTGAAATACTTCCACACCGAAGAGCTGATTTTTTTGGTATTTTCACCAGGCATGTCAATGGCCATATTCGTCCCACGGACAACAGGTGTCTCCCCGGGTGCCTGACTTAAACAAACCACCTCACCATCAGAATCCTCCTGGTCAATTTCCTCCCCAGCGCCAGCAACACCCATATCCTCCTCATCCTGGTGTACTTCAACACTGACATCTTCAATCTGACTATCAGGAACTGGACTGCGGGTGCTCCTTCCAGCACTTGCAGGGGGCGTGCAAATGGTGGAAGGCGCATGCTCTTCACGTCCAGTGTTGGGAAGGTCAGGCATCGCAACCGGACACAATTGGACTCTCCTTGTGGATTTGTGATTTCGAAGAACGCACAGTTCTTTGCTGTGCTTTTGCCAGCTTAAGTCTTTTCATTTTTCTAGCGAGAGGCTGAGTGCTTCCATCCTCATCTGAAGCTGAACCACTAGCCATGAACATAGGCCAGGGCCTCAGCCGTTCCTTGCCACTCCGTGTGGTAAATGGCATATTGGCAAGTTTACGCTTCTCCTCCGACGATTTTATTTTAGATTTTTGAGTCCTTTTTTTACTGATATTTGGTGTTTTGGATTTTACATGCTCTGTACTATGACATTGGGCATCGGCCTTGGCAGACGACGTTGATGGCATTTCATCGTCTCGGCCATGACTAGTGGCAGCAGCTTCAGCACGAGGTGGAAGTCGATCTTGATCTTTCCCTATTTTTGGAACCTCAACATTTTTGTTCTCCATATTTTAATAGGCACAACTAAAAGGCACCTCAGGTAAACAATGGAGATGGATGGATACTAGTATACTTATGGATGACGAGTGACTGCCGACACAGAGGTAGCTACAGCCGTGGACTACCATACTGCGTCTGCTAGTATAGACTGGATGATAATGATATAAAAAATATATATATATCACTACTGCAGGACAGGTATATATTATATAATGACGGACCTGCTGGACACTGTCAGCAGCAGACTCCTAAACTACTAGTATGAAGAAGATAGAAAAAAAAAAACCACCACAGGTAGGTATACAATTATGGACGAGCACTGCCGACACAGAGGTAGCTACAGCCGTGGACTACCGTACTGCGTCTGCTAGTATAGACTGGATGATAATGATATAAAAAATATATATATATCACTACTGCAGGACAGGTATATATTATATAATGACGGACCTGCTGGACACTGTCAGCAGCAGACTCCTAAACTACTAGTATGAAGAAGATAGAAAAAAAAAACCCACCACAGGTAGGTATACAATTATGGACGAGCACTGCCGACACAGAGGTAGCTACAGCCGTGGACTACCGTACTGCGTCTGCTAGTATAGACTGGATGATAATGATATAAAAAATATATATATATATCACTACTGCAGGACAGGTATATATTATATAATGACGGACCTGCTGGACACTGTCAGCAGCAGACTCCTAAACTACTAGTATGAAGAAGATAGAAAAAAAAAACCCACCACAGGTAGGTATACAATTATGGACGAGCACTGCCGACACAGAGGTAGCTACAGCCGTGGACTACCGTACTGCGTCTGCTAGTATAGACTGGATGATAATGATATAAAAAATATATATATATCACTACTGCAGGACAGGTATATATTATATAATGACGGACCTGCTGGACACTGTCAGCAGCAGACTCCTAAACTACTAGTATGAAGAAGATAGAAAAAAAAAACCCACCACAGGTAGGTATACAATTATGGACGAGCACTGCCAACACAGAGGTAGCTACAGCCGTGGACTACCATACTGCGTCTGCTAGTATAGACTGGATGATAATGATATAAAAAATATATCTATATCACTACTGCAGGACAGGTATATATTATATAATGACGGACCTGCTGGACACTGTCAGCAGCAGACTCCTAAACTACTAGTATGAAGAAGATAGAAAAAAAAAAACCCACCACAGGTAGGTATACAATTATGGACGAGCACTGCCGACACAGAGGTAGCTACAGCCGTGGACTACCGTACTGCGTCTGCTAGTATAGACTGGATGATAATGATATAAAAATATATATATATATCACTACTGCAGGACAGGTATATATTATATAATGACGGACCTGCTGGACACTGTCAGCAGCAGACTCCTAAACTACTAGTATGAAGAAGATAGAAAAAAAAAAACCACCACAGGTAGGTATACAATTATGGACGAGCACTGCCGACACAGAGGTAGCTACAGCCGTGGACTACCGTACTGCGTCTGCTAGTATAGACTGGATGATAATGATATAAAAAATATATATATATCACTACTGCAGGACAGGTATATATTATATAATGACGGACCTGCTGGACACTGTCAGCAGCAGACTCCTAAACTACTAGTATGAAGAAGATAGAAAAAAAAAACCCACCACAGGTAGGTATACAATTATGGACGAGCACTGCTGACACAGAGGTAGCTACAGCCGTGGACTACCGTCCTGCGTCTGCTAGTATAGACTGGATGATAATGATATAAAAAATATATATTTATCACTACTGCAGGACAGGTATATATTATATAATGACGGACCTGCTGGACACTGTCAGCAGCAGACTCCTAAACTACTAGTATGAAGAAGATAGAAAAAAAAAACCCACCAGGGGTAGGTAATACAATTATGGACGAGCACTGCTGACACAGAGGTAGCTACAGCCGTGGACTACCGTACTGCGTCTGCTAGTATAGACTGGATGATAGTGATATAAAAAATATATATATATCACTACTGCAGGTCAGGTATATATTATATAATGACGGACCTGCTGGACACTGTCAGCAGCAGACTCCTAAACTACTAGTATGAAGAAGATAGAAAAAAAAACCCACCACAGGTAGGTATACAATTATGGACGAGCACTGCCGACACAGAGGTAGCTACAGCTGTGCACTACCGTACTGCGTCTGCTAGTATAGACTGGATGATAATGATATAAAAAATATATATATATCACTACTGCAGGACAGGTATATATTATATAATGACGGACCTGCTGGACACTGTCAGCAGCAGACTCCTAAACTACTAGTATGAAGAAGATAGAAAAAAAAAAACCACAGGTAGGTATACAATTATGGACGAGCACTGCCGACACAGAGGTAGCTACAGCCGTGGACTACCGTACTGCGTCTGCTAGTATAGACTGGATGATAATGATATAAAATATATATATATATATATATCACTACTGCAGGACAGGTATATATTATATAATGACGGACCTGCTGGACACTGTCAGCAGCAGACTCCTAAACTACTAGTATGAAGAAGATAGAAAAAAAAACCCCACCACAGGTAGGTATACAATTATGGACGAGCACTGCCGACACAGAGGCAGCTACAGCCGTGGACTACCATACTGCGTCTGCTAGTATAGACTGGATGATAATGATATAAAAAATATATATATATCACTACTGCAGGTATATATTATAATATAATGAATGACGGACCTGCTGGACACTGTCTGTCAGCAGAATGCGTTTATAGAATAAAAAAAAAAAAAAACCACACGAGTGTTTAACTTTTTCAGGCAGACAATATACTGGTGGTCACTGGTCAGTCACACTCGCAGCAAAAGTGTGCACTGTTATGTACTCCTGCTATAACTGCTCCCCAGTCTCCCCCACAATTAAGCTGTGTGAGCAGTGAGCACTCAGCACAGTCAGATATACATAGATGATATTATCATGCAGCACACTGAGGCTGAGCACAGATATGGTATGTGACTGTGCTGTGTATCGTTTTTTTTCAGGCAGAGAACGGATTTTAAATAATAAATAAAACTGGTGGTCACTAGTATAACTATCAGCAAAACTCTGCACTCTCTGAGTACTCCTAATGCTCCGCAAAATTACTAAAATTAAATTACTAAATCAAGTGTCTCACTCTCTATCTAAACGGAGAGGACGCCAGCCACGTCCTCTCCCTATCAATCTCAATGCACGTGTGAAAATGGCGGCGACGCGCGGCTCCTTTTATAGAATCCGAGTCTCGCAATAGAATACGAGTCTCGCGAGAATCCGACAGCGGGATGATGACGTTCGGGCGCGCTCGGGTTAGCCGAGCAAGGCGGGAAGATCTGAGTCTGCCTCGGAGCCGTGTAAAAAGGCTGAAGTTCGGGGGGGTTCGAATTCCGAGGAACCGAATCCGCTCATCTCTAGTGAATTCCATCGGGACCCGATGATTTATTAATCTTTAAACGTTTTAATCGGTCACAGACTACCCCCTCGCTTAAATAAGTACCTATCAGTAGGATATTCTCATTATTGAGATTGTGTGTTAGTCCCTGAATTGGGTCCTCTCCAGTAAATACTGTTGAAAAAAACTCATTGAGTGTGTCCGCTATGTCATTATCATTTTTGCTTAAGACTCCCAACTTATCTTTTAAAGGGCCTATACTCTCCTTCTTTAATCTCTTGCTATTAATGTATTTAAATAATTTTTGGGGATTCGCTTTGCTTTACTTTGCTACTAGTTTTTCAGTTTCTACTTTAGCCGCTCTTATTTCCTTTTTGCATATTTTGTTACAGTGCTTATAGTGCTGAAATTACTTTCCCGTCAGATTTGTATTCTCTAAATGCTCGCCTTTTCTTGCCCATAAGATCCTTTATCTTTTTGTTAAGCCACATCGGTTTATGATTTTTAGTTTTTTTGCTGTTCGTAGGAATACATTTGAGAGTATTTTTAGCTAGCAGGGATTTTAGTACATCCCATTTCTCCGTGGTATTTTTTCCTAAAAACAAACCTTCCCATTCAATATCCCTGAAAAATACCCTCATCATTTCAAAGTTGGCTTTGCTAAAGTTTAGACTCCTAGTTGAGCCAGTATAGGACTGTTTATGAAAACTGATGTTTTTTACTGTTTACACTGTGATCAGCTTGTGTGTCCATCGGACACACATAGCTGATCACTCCGCCGGGTCCCCGCTCAGCTTTCTCTGCCAGGGGCAGAGAAAGCTGGGCAAATGCCACATTATCGCAGTGCTGCCCTGTGAACCCTGAGCTGGTGAGATTATCACAGGGCACACTGCGGTATTTTATCACATTTTTGGGGGGGAATGCGATGTGGGTTACTAAAAAAAAGTGAATTAAAGGGATTGGAGCAGTTTTTCATGAAAACTGCTCCAAATGCCCTTTAATACATTCAGGTGATACTAAACTAATGTAAAAAGGGTGTGAAAACACCTTTTTTCACATTATTTTAGTAAAAATAATGTTAATAAATAGACCCCTAAGACTGTAATGTGTTCTCATGTTCTAAGACAGTACCTTGTGTTCCGGGTTGGACTGGCCATTTTGTACTTCTGTCAAATGGCAGTGGCCCGATGGGCCGGTACGACCACACAGAGAGCGGGACTGGCCAAGCAGCACGGCCTTCCGACTCTCTGCTCTGACGCTGGCTGCTTTTGTGGTACCCACGTGTGGGATACCCCTACTGTCCCCCTACTAGTTTTCATAACAGCCAGCGCTGCCTGCAGGGACCTGTCAGCTACATAGGCACTGACAGTGTCGAGATCCCCTGCCCCAGTTGCCTAGCAACAACATGCGGGAAGAGCCGTGATGGAGGGCACCAGGACCCAGGAGAACCGTACTGCTGGTCTGCCCAGGCGCGGGAACCTGGAGTGTCAGGATTGGAAGGGAAGCTGCGCGCCAAGAAGAGGAGGAGGGCAGAGAGTGATCCGGAGCACGGGAGCACGGCCGCGGGAGAAGAGAGGAAGCCGCCTCAGGGAAAGAGATAGGGTATTGAGATGATGTTTAATATATGCAATTGCTCCAAGTGAGAATCGAGTTATAGCGGTGACTGATATTTTCGGCGCAATAAATGGTTGTCTCCGCCCCCATGTGTAGTGGTCCTTGAGTATATTGTGTTTGGGTTGTGTTTGGGTTGTCCTTCCGGGGTTCTCCTGGTTCTTCTGCCCCAGCCTTACAGGTGATGGAAAGAATAGTCGCTGGCCTCGACATCGTTGAAGAGTGGATACGGCCGAACACGAAGACGACCGAGCTTCAGGTACGAACCCACTTTAGAGCGATATCACACTTTCATACAGAAAGACGGGGGCCTGCATCTAGTCCAGACCCCCCCCCCCCCCCGACTCATTGCACGCCCCTGTGAATCGCCCCCTCCACCATGGCCATGGCCCCCTTGTCATGCGCGTGACTGCTGTGCATGTCACAGTGATGTGCTGGGGCTGCTTCATGGCCCCAGTCTGTCCCTGCTTGTGTTCCATGCAAAATTCTCCATCATTTCCAATGACTCAGATTCCTGATGTCTCCAAATTGAAAAGTTAGCCTGTCTGTGGCTTGAAATAATATACTGGGCCTGACTCTGAGTCGGACTCAGGGGAGTGATTATTTTTATTCTGCACATGCGTCTAAGTCTCAATGCACATGCGTCCAGATTCCGTGCGCGCTGAGCCACAGTTGCGATTGAGGCGCACGACTGGGTTGCAAAGATCCCTGGTTGAGCCTTATCCTGTGAAAATCTAATATACCATAGTTGCCATACGCCATATTAGGTATCACTTATTAAGCAGACATTTATCTGGTGCCCAGACTAATATGCAGACATATACTGTATATGAGGCTCAGTGTAACATGCAGACCAGTGGCGGAACCAGTCAGTGATGTCGTAGGTTATGCCTGCATAAAGGTCTGGTTCAATGACAGGGGGTACTAAGGGGACACCTGTAGCGGGCCCAAAGGTTCTAAGGGGCCCTGAGTTTTGGATGTTCCCCAACCACGCCGGGGACACATACCACTGGTATATACTGTATAAGTAGTTACTGTAGAACAGCACGGTTTTGGTACAACAGTTGGAACAAAAGAAAACATAAGTACAGTAACAAACACCCCCTCACCCCCCAGGTATCCCCTGTGCTGTAGAAGAAGGAAACCTACAGAAGTACGCATGCACAAGAGGATGCACAATGGTGGGTGTTGTGAAATGAGGTTTGCAGCCCTTTCCCCTTTGATCCAACCTCAGAGCAAGTGCTGCACCAACAAACCAGAGTGTTTTCCCTCTGAACAACAGCATGGCTTTGTGGCTTCAGAGAAAAAGCTAAGGGGTCTATTCATGAAACAGTGAAAAGAGTGGAGAAGTGAGTCTGTGGAGAAGTTGCCCATGGCAACCAATAAGCTGCTCCGTACAATTGTATAGCATGCAAATGATAAATGTTACTCCAATGCTGATTGGTTGCCATGGGCAACTTCTCCACTGGCTCACTTCTCCACACTTTTCACTGCTTCATAAATAGACCCCTCAATCACTCCAATTTTTTTTTCACTTTACATTATTCAAGTGTAATGAAATAAGCTATTTCTAAGTCCATTTTCCAGAAATAAGTAATGTTACAATATAAAAAAGTATTTTATTCCTGCTCAGAGGCTAATTAAAATATTAAGCAGGCCCAAGCAGAGCAGGAACAGTGCAATCCAACAATAACAATGTATTTTACCTATTCTGAGACAAAGCTACAGACTGTAATGAGGTGTGACTAATGGATAATAATTTATACTGTATCTAACCCTATTTACTGTGGTCACAGTATTATTGCACAGATATATTTATGCTGATGCAGAGTGAGACCAACATCATCTTGTGTAGAGACGGGATGGAGGAGGGCTGAGGCATTCTGATAGATGCCATGTATGGAAGCTGAGATCTGAATGAGGCGCGGGCATTGGGTGGCATGGCCAAATCCGGGAGACATATCCACGCCCCCTATAAAAGTGCAAGTGCGCTGCATAAGACAGAGGTTCCCAAACTGTGTGCCGTGGCTCCCTGGGGTGTCTCGGGACACTTGCAGGGGTGCCCTGTGTTGGTGGTCCAGGACCAATTCAAATTATTCATGGTCAATATAATAGGCAAAACCAGTGCTGGTGGCTGCCAGTCATAAAATATGTGGCCAAACAGAAGAAAATCTTGTCCCTCACCACACAACTGACCCTAAGGATGACATATAAACGCGATCTACTTAATGTAATATTTCTGTCTAAATTTCTAAATAAGAAATTTTTGGCCTGGGGTGCCGTGAAAATTTTTTGGATATTCTAGGGCGCCGTGATTCAAAAAAGTTTGGAAACCACTGGCATAAGGGAACATTTGTAATTAGTCACCCCGCCCCCCCCCCCCCTCCAATGTCTCTTATGCCAAGTAAAGCAAGGTTGTATCCATATGGTTGCGAACAGAAGCAGACACAGAGACACATGCAGGCCCGACGACAGGAGGGGTCATAGGGGACACCCGTACCAGGCCCTAAGAATCTGGCACAGAAAAATGGGGCCAGCCCTTCACTATGAGAGAGGCACCTCAGCAGGCAGCAACAGCAGGGGAGCAGCCAGCATGAAGTAACACCACCTTCCATAGCTTCACTCAGAGCCTAACAGGGAAGGGAGAGAGATGTTGTGAGACATTGGGTTTATACAAAGTCTCCCATAATCAAAGATCAATACGGAAACCCTGCCATAAAATAATAACTCATATTCTAATGTGAATGTAATAACTTTAAATAAGGAGTGATATCACATTTCCCTTATGTCAGTCACACAAAAGACAGGTGCCTCAAACCAGTGGCCAGTGTAGTGGAGTCTGTGAGGTCATGCTGTGATGTCATAATGGGCCTCAAACCAGAAAGAACCAGTGCTGGCTGGCCTGGTGGGGTCTGTGAGGTCATGCTGTGATGTCATAATGGTATCAACTGCCTATATCCCGGCTTGGCTGCTGCCTCCCTCATTCTCCTTCAATACCTGGAGACACAAAGATCACCGGCAGGAGTAGAAACAACTGGCAGGAGAAACATACTTGGCTGAGGTTAGTAACTGGACAAAGACAAGGGCAGCTTAGTTAGATGTGGCAGCAGACTTAGATGCCCATTTATCAGCTATTCAAAACCTATTGCATATGTGTTCCAGTCAATCAGCTCCCAGCTGTCATGTGTTTAAAAATGACAGTTGGGAGCTGATTGACTGGAGCAATATTTATCATACGGAATGAGTTTTAAACAGCTAAAAATTATTGATAAATGGGCAACAAGAATCAGAGGGGAATAGAAATGATTGCTTTAATGATTTAGGGGTACATTTACTAAGCAGTGATAAGAGCGGAGAAGTGAGCCAGTGGAGAAGTTGCCCATGGCAACCAATCAGCACTGAAGTAACATCTATAATTTGCATACTATAAAATGATACAGAGCTGCTGATTGGTTGATGGGGCAATTTCTCCACTGGCTCACTTCTCCGCTCTTATCACTGCTTAGTAAATGTCCCCCTTAATAAGACAGAAAATAGGATACAGATACTGCACATTAAACTGGAAACAAATACATAGAAAATGAAATTATGTCATAGCTGGTGCTTATTTAAATAATACTATCATGTTTTATTTAAAATGTTTTGTATTATACATGTGTATGTTAGTTTATTATAGTGGTCACTGAGGTTTTCCATGATGGTTTCATCTTCTGCCACTGAAGCCAAACTACGGAGCTATTTATGTACTGAGAAATCCTCACCGCTCTCCTGGTTTCCTTATTACACACTGAGCCATAGAGTACATCAGCAATACATGGCCACCATTAATAGTAATCTAGGGGGAGATCTCTCATCCCTTCTAATGATGGGAGGTGTTGCCTATAGCAACAATCCGATGTTAACTACTGTATCATTGCATGGAGTATACTAGATAAATATTAGCTAGAAGATAATTGGTTGCTATGGGCAACAGCTCCATTTATACTCTTTGGAAGGTTTGATAAGTCTGAAAATATTAGGGAAGGCAGAAAGTAGGTTTATGTCGGACACCGCAGATGATTTTACAAATTCCAACAATGAAAGTGTTCTCAGCTTACATAAGTATAATAGTAACCGGTGAAATGGACTGTCCAGAAAGGCCATTATACAGCTTACAGTTTCAGGTTCTAGTTGATCTTAAATATGAATGTATATCCCTAAATACTGTAGTAGATGTTACTTACAATTGTAAATGCATTGCAAGGCATCTAACACTGTCTACTCTTCATCTTTCTCCACATCAGCGCTATGGCCCAGAGATGGATGATCACACTGTGGGAGTCGATAACTGCCTGCTGTCCATGCAGAAGATACAGGAGCTGGAATGCTCAGAGAAGAGATGCCCACTTGCCTCGCCATACCAGGCTTGAGGAAGAAATGCCTCCAACCAAGCCAGTGGGTTATGATCACTCTGATGGCAGTTTATCCAAAAAACTATCTCCCAGTGAGAAGAACAAGGATCGCCAGATTAAAGTCCTCGATCTCATTAACAAACAGTTAGTCGAGGAGAACAACTTGTTAGCGGCAGAAAACACCTTATTAAAACTGAAGGTTGAAATGCTTAAAGACACGCTAACGAAGGTCATAGAGCTGTTGTAGGCCCCTGTGTAACTCCGCCGCTGTTACGGAGGCTCACCCAGTAGCTGACCAGTAACCATGGATTCTTATCTTTATGCACTCACCTATTAGAGCAGGGGGAAATATGCACTGAGAGGTTTCTGTAATCTTCTAATCGAAAAGGAGCGACCTTTCTTTTTTGAAGTCTGCAGAAATCTGTCAGTGTGTATTTTCCACCTTTTCTCACCTTCTCTAATAGGTAAGTACATAAAAACAATGTTCCATGGCCAACATCTACTGGTTACAGCTTACTGTGGTTATACCTGGTAGTTAATCTTTACATCATTAAAGAGCCAGAGCAAAGATATTGTCTTTAGTGCATTCTTGCCTCTGTTTAATGTAGTTGTAGTGAGAAATATATTGTATGTCTAGCTAAATATATAACTATGATAATTATTCATAATATAAAAAACAATTCCATTATCACCAGTAAGGGGTGGGTGTAAGTCCCGATAATAATGGTGACTGTGGATGGAGATACTCGGCGGGACGTCCTTCTGTGTGAAGACAAACAGATAACCGGCATATACGGCGGATATATGCATTACATACATAGTAACATAGTATCTAAGGTTGAAAAAAGACAATTGTCCATCGAGTTCAACCTATTTGTGGTCTCCTATGCAGGATTATTTGGTCTAAAATTTTGACTGATGCTGATGTCTGCCATAGCGTTCTATCCCTCTTTTTATAGTAACTATAGTGCGTGACTATGCACCATAACCCTGGATATCCTTATCCATTAGGAATTTATCTAACCCATTCTCAAAGGTGTTGACTGAGTCCGCCATTAAAACTCCCTCAGGCAGGGAATTCCAAAGACGTATTGTCCTTACCGTGAAAAAGCCTTTACGCTGTTTTGTGCGGAATCTCCTCTCCTCTAACCTGAGCGAGTGTCCACGAGTCCTCTGTGTTGATCTAACCGAAAACAGGTCCCGCTCTGTGTATTGTTCCCTTATATATTTGTAGATGTTGATCATGTTGCCTCTTAGTCTCCTCTTTTCCAGTGTAAACATGCCTAGTCTTGCAAACCTTTCCTCGTATTCCAGTGTCTCCATGCCATTAATTAGTTTGGTCGCCCGCCTCTGAACCTTTTCTAGCTCCAGGATATCCTTTTTGTAGTATGGTGCCCAGAATTGTACACAATATTCAAGGTGTGGCCTCACTAGTGATTTATATAACGGGAGTATAACACTCTCGTCCCTTGCATCAATTCCCCATTTTATGCATGCTAATATCTTATTAGCCTTCTTTGCTGCAATCCTACTTTGGGTACTGCTGCTTAGTTTGCTATCTATAAGGACACCTAAGTCCTTTTCCAGTACAGAATCCCCTAATGTTACCCCATTTCGTATGTAGGTGTTATTTTTGTTCTTGTTACCACAGTGCATTAACTTACACTTGTCTGTATTGAAGCGCATTCTCCATTTCGCTGCCCATGCTTCTAATTTAACTAAGTCGTTCTGAAGCGATTCCGCATCCTCCTCCGTATTTATAGCCTTACACAATTTGGTATCATCTGCAAAAATTGACACCATGCTCTCTAGACCTTCTGTTAGGTCATTAATGGAAATATTGAACAACTAGGTGATTTATCGCGCCCTACGGGCGCTGTTCACATCGTCGCAAGGGGCTACGCCCCTTTAACCCCTGGACGCCTTTCTGGCATCCAATAATTGTATTATATGGAGTATTACCATTGCACGACGAAAGGGAGTCCGATGGGGAGGGGGCGGGGTAGTGGGGGATGTTGATGGGAGAGGGGTCCGGATGCGCTGCGGTTGGGGAGGGGCAGGTGCAGGTGTCGCAGATGGGGGGAGGGGTTCCGGAGGTGCTGCGGGTGGGGAAGGGGGGGTTCTGTGGGTGGGTTAGGGGGTTCGGAGTTTGCCACAGGTTGGGGAGGGGCGGGTGTAGGGGTGTGACGGATGGGGGAGGAGTTCTGTGGGCACTGCGGGTGGGGGAAGGGCCAGGTGCGGGGGTCCCAAGGGTGGGGGAAGGGTGAGTGTGGGAGTATAATGGGGTATAGATAATAGGGTGGGGTACACTGTAGGGGGTATATATAATGGGGATGGGTACACTGTGTGGGGTATATATAATGGGGATGGATACACTGTGGGGGAGTATATATAATGGGGATGGGTATACGTTGGGGGGAATATATAACGGGGATGGGTACACGTTGAGGAGTATATGTAATGGGGATGGGTACACTGTGGTGGGTATATGTAATGGGGAATGGGTATGTATAATGGGGTCGGGGTATCGGGGGAGACTTCCTGCCGCGGATTCCTCGCCTTACCTGGCCAGCTTGCCTCTCGACATCCCGCTGGCTTTAGCTTCTCCTTCTCGGTCCCGCATGCAGGTGGCGTCAGAGCTGTCACTGGGTCAGTCCGGGGACTGGCATGAGGCCTACACCGCCACCCAGCCTGGAGTCTGAGGATGCAGCCGGGGTACAGCGGTAAACACGGAGTGGAGGCCATCTGGGCTGGGAGAGGAGTCAGCAGGGAGAGCGGAATCCAGCAGCCAGGGCACAGGGACCACAGAGCTGCCCCCACCCGGGATATATACAGGGGTCATCCAGTCCTACACATAGCCCCATACTCTGGGGGTTACAGTGCTGCTAGTACCGCATGCTGGGGGTTATAGCAGGGACGTGCGGTGAGGTGTTTGGCCAGATATTTGCCCAGATTTGTGACTCATTTCCTAACTTTGTGTGACTCCGCCCAGCGCTATACACTGAGTCACAGATGTGGGCAAATATATAGGAGATGGGGGGGGGGGGGACAGGGGGAGATGTGTGTACAGCAGGTATATATATATTTATATATATATATATATATATATACATGGGGGGTAGATGTGTGTACAGCAGGTATATAGATGTGGAGGGAGTACATAGGGCAGGTATATATGAGCGGGGGGGTATATAGGGCAGGCACAGGTAGGTATGAGTGTACAGCAGGTATATATGTGTGCAGGGCCGGCTCCAGGCCTACTAGCACCCTGAGCGAGAAAATGTAAAAGCGCCCCCCCCATGCGCGCGCCGAAGGCGCGCGCGCTCCCGGAAAAGTGGGTGTGGCCTCTGGAAAAGTGGGCGTGGACTCGTAACTTCATATCATCAAACTGTAAAAATATTTTCACACAATTAGCAGCCTTACACATAGCCACAGTAGTGTTCCTTACACACAATGTCTCCAGTATAGTGCCAGATACACATAATGTGCAGTGCCAGATAGACATGACATGCCTCCCAGCAGTGCCAGATAGACATGACATGCCTCCCAGCAGTGCCAGCTACACATGACATGCCCCGCAGCAGTGCCAGCTACACATGACATGCCCCGCAGCAGTGCCAGCTACACATGACATGCCCCCCAGTAGTGCCAGCTACACAGGATAGTGTTCACTTTTTAGGGCATGGTGCTGATCACAGGGAGGGCACATTTTTAAGTTAGGAGGGCAAAATGATGTACATACTGCTTGTTGTTCCCATACCTATATGTCAAAGCATGGACAGTGCGCGCCGAAGGCGCGCAGCAAAAATTAATGGGAGTTACTTCGTGGGGAAGGTACGTGGCCACATAATAGTGGCAATTTGCATTACACCACACAGTAGTGCAGCTAATACACACTGCACCAGGTAGAACCTCCTATACACTTTGCGCCAGGCACAGCACTGAGACACATTGCCTAGCCACAGACGCCTAGCGGGAACACTACATGACATGCCCCCCAGCAGTGCCAGCTACACGTGACATGCCCCCCAGCAGTGCCAGCTACATAAATGGCCACACAGTGCCAGATATGCACCCACAGTTCAGATACATAAATGCCCCCAAAGTGCCAGATACATAAGTGCCTCCACAGTGCAGATATGCCCCCCACAGTGCCAGATACATGATGCCCCCGCAGTGCCAGATACATAAGTGCCCACACAGTGCCAGATATAAAAATGCCCACACAGTGCCAGATATGTCCCCACTGTGCCATATATAAAAATGCCCGCACAGTGCCAGATATGCCACCACAGGGCCAGATACATAAATCCCCCCAGTGCCAGATACATAAATGCCCACATATTGCCAGATGCATAAGTGCCCACACAGTGCCAGATGCATTATTGCCCCCCACAGTGTCAGATACATTAATGCCCCCAGTGCCAGATATGCCCCCACAGTGCCATATACATAATGCCCCCACAGTGCAGATATGCCTCCACAGTGCCAGAAACATAATGCCCCCACAGTGCAGCTATGCCCCCACAGTGCCAGATACATAATGCCCCCACAGTGCAGATATGCCCCCACAGTGCAAGAAACATAATGCCCCCACAGTGCAGCTATGCCCCCACAGTGCCAGATATATAATGCCCCCACAGTGCAGATATGCCCCCACAGTGCCAGATATATAATGCCCCCACAGTGCAGATATGCCCCCACAGTGCCAGATATATAATGCCCCCACAGTGCAGATATGCCCCCACATGAATAAACATAATGCCCCCACAGTGCCAGATATATAATGCCCCCACAGTGCAGATTTTAACTTACATGGCATTGTCACTGCGGACTGCGGTGCTGGGAGCCGGGAGGGGGAGTACTGCTGTGGGCCCAGGCAGGCAGGTAGGCGGGCGGGCGGCTGGACGGATGAACGATTCCGTCTGCGCTGCGCGGCGCCGGCGTCTAACGTCAGACGCAGGCGCCGCACAGCGCGCTGCGCGCACACACACACAGTTTGAAGGCTGGCTCCAGGCAGGAATATGGCGGCCGCAGCGTGCGGCGCCCTAAAAGAGTGGCGCCCCGCGCGGCCGCTCCAGTCGAACATGCCTGGAGCCGGCCCTGTATGTGTGTATGGAGTGGGTACGCAGGGCAGGCAGGTATGTGTGTGCATGTGGGTATGATGTGTGTACAGCAGGTATATATGTGTATGTGGAGGGGTAGATGTGTGTGTACAGCAGGTATATACATGTGTGGGGAGTAGATGTGTGTACAGCAGATATATATGTGGGGGAGGGTAGATGTGTGCACAGCAGGTATATATGTGTCTGTGGAGGGAGAGCATAGGGCAGGTAGGTACGTGTATGTGGGCACATAGGGCAGGTAGGTATGTGTGTGCGCGTACATAGGGCAGGTATATATGAGTGGGGGGTAGATGTTTGTACAGCAGGCATATAGATGTGTGGAGGGAGTACAGAGGGCAGGTATATTAGAGTGGTGGGGTATATAGGGCAGGCATAGGTAGGTATGAGTGTGCAGCAGGTATATGTGTGTGTATGGAGTGGGTACATAGGGCAGGCAGGTATGTGTGTGTGGGGGGTAGATGTGTGTACACCAGGTATATATATGTGTGTGTAGGGGGTAGATGTGTGTACAGCAGGTATATATATGTGTGAGGGGTAGATGTGTGTACAGCAGGTATATATATGTGTGGGGGGATAGATGTGCGTACAGCACGTATATATTTATGTGTGTGTGTGGGGGGGGGAGATGTGTATACAGCAGGTATATATGTGTGTGTGTGTGTGGGGGGGGTATGTGTACAGCAGGTATCTATAAATATATATGTGTGTGGGGGGGGTAGATGTGTGTAGAGCAGGTATATATATATATATGTGTGTGTGTGTGTGTGTGTGTGTGTGTGTGTGTGTGTGTGTGTGTGTGTGTGTGTGTGTGTGTGTGTGTGTGTGTGGGGTGGGTGTAGGTACAGCAGGTATATACTGTATGTGTGTATGGAGGGAGTACATAGGGCATGTACAGGTATATACACATAGTGTGGGGAAGGGAGGAGGTGCTGCAGCCGCTGTGTACTGCGGGACACTTGCTTGTCTCCGTCTTCCGGCGGCGGCTCCCCGCTCTCATCCTACTCGGGTGGCTCCGTCCTCCGCTGCCACCGCCTCACAGTCATCCTAACCGGGCGGCTCCGTCCTCTGCCGCCGCCTCACAGTCATCCTACTCGGGCGGCTCCGTCCTCCGCTGCCGCCGCCTCACAGTCATCCTACCCGGGCGGCTCCATCCTCCGCTGCCTCACAGTGACTGGTCGAGCCTCTTGCCGCCGCGGCCGTTACCCGTCCTCCTCCTCCAGGCAATCATACAGTGGCCAGTTGCCTGCTTTTTCCTCCTATAGCTTAGGCCAGATCTGTGACTCTGATTCCGCCCAGCGTTAGCAAATGAGGCACAAAGTCACAGATCTGGGCTAATATATAGGAGATAGCGATCCTAATACTGAGCCTTGTGGCACACCACTTAGCACTTCAGTCCAATTTGAAAAAGATCCATTAACGATAACGCGCTGCTCCCTATTATATAACCAATTTTTGACCCAAGTGCATATTGTGCTTCCTAGCCCTATTTCATGTAGCTTGTAGATACGTCGCATGTGTGGTACAGTGTCGAAAGCTTTGGCAAAGTCTAAAAAATTACATCCACCTCTTTACCTTGATCGAGGTTTGCACTTACTGTTTCAGAAAAGCCAAGTAAGTTGGTTTGACAGGATCTGTCCTTCACAAATCCATGTTGATTCCTTATAATGACCTTATTGGCTTCAATGAACTTCTGAATACTATCCCTTAGAATACCTTCCAATACTTTCCCCACTATAGATATAAGACTAACTGGTTTATAATTTATTACCTGGTGCAGCTTTACTTCCCTTTTTGAATGTAGGCACTATTTCCGCTATACGCCAGTCTTTGGGAACCATACCTGATATTACTGAATCCTTAAAGATCAAAAATAGCCGTTTTGCAAGTTCAGAGTGAAGCTCCATTAGAACCCTTGGGTGAATTAATTCCATCGGGACCCGGTGACTTATTAATCTTTAAACGTTTTAATCGGTCACAGACTACCTCCTCGCTTAAATAAGTACCTATCAGTGGGATATTCTCATTATTGAGATTGTGTGTTAGTCCCTGAATTGGGTCCTCTCCAGTAAATACTGTTGAAAAAAACTCATTGAGTGTGTCCGCTATGTCATTATCATTTTTGCTTAAGACTCCCAACTTGTCTTTTAAAGGGCCTATACTCTCCTTCTTTAATCTCTTGCTATTAATGTATTTAAAGATTTTTTTGGGATTCGCTTTGCTTTACTTTGCTACTAGTTTTTCAGTTTCTACTTTAGACGCTCTTATTTCCTTTTTGCTTATTTTGTTACAGTGCTTATAGTGCTGAAATTACTTTCCCGTCAGATTTGTATTCTCTAAATGCTCGCCTTTTCTTGCCCATAAGATCCTTTATCTTTTTGTTAAGCCACATCGGTTTATGATTTTTAGTTTTTTTGCTGTTCGTTGGAATACATTTGAGAGTATTTTTAGCTAGCAGGGATTTTAGTACATCCCATTTCTCCGTGGTATTTTTTCCTAAAAACAAACCTTCCCATTCAATATCCCTGAAAAATACCCTCATCCTTTCAAAGTTGGCTTTGCTAAAGTTTAGAGTCCTAGTTGAGCCAGTATAGGACTGTTTATGAAAACTGATGTTTTTACTGTTTACACTGTGATCAGCTTGTGTGTCCATCGGACACACATAGCTGATCACTCCGCCGGGTCCCCGCTCAGCTTTCTCTGCCAGGGGCAGAGAAAGCTGGGCAAATGCCACATTATCGCAGTGCTGCCCTGTGAACCCTGAGCTGGTGAGATTATCACAGGGCACACTGCGGTATTTTATCACATTTTTGGGGGGGAATGCGATGTGGGTTACTAAAAATAAGTGAATTAAAGGGATTGGAGCAGTTTTTCATGAAAACTGCTCCAAATGCCCTTTAATACATTCAGGTGATACTAAAATAATGTGAAAAGGGTGTGAAAACACCTTTTTTCACATTATTTTAGTAAAAATAATGTTAATAAATAGACCCCTAAGGCTGTAATGTGTTCTCATGTTCTAAGACAGTACCTTGTGTTCCAGGTTGGACTGGCCATTTTGTACTTCTGTCAAATGGCAGTGGCCCGATGGGCCGGTACGACCACACAGAGAGCGGGACTGGCCAAGCAGCACGGCCTTCCGACTCTCTGCTCTGACGCTGGCTGCTTTTGTGGTACCCACGTGTGGGATACCCCTACTGTCCCCCTACTAGTTTTCATAACAGCCAGCGCTGCCTGCAGGGACCTGTCAGCTACATAGGCACTGACAGTGTCGAGATCCCCTGCCCCAGTTGCCTAGCAACAACATGCGGGAAGAGCCGTGATGGAGGGCACCAGGACCCAGGAGAACCGTACTGCTGGTCTGCCCAGGCGCGGGAACCTGGAGTGTCAGGATTGGAAGGGAAGCTGCGCGCCAAGAAGAGGAGGAGGGCAGAGAGTGATCCGGCGCGCGGGAGCACGCCCGCGGGAGAAGAGAGAAAGCCGATCAGGGAAAGAGATAGGGTATTGAGATGATGTTTAATATATGCAATTGCTCCAAGTGAGAATCGAGTTATAGCGGTGACTGATATTTTCGGCGCAATAAATGGTTGTCACCGCCCCCATGTGTAGTGGTCCTTGAGTATATTGTGTTTGGGTTGTCCTTCTGGGGTTCTCCTGGTTCTTCTGCCCCAGCCTTACAGGTGACGGAAAGAATAGTCGCTGGCCTCGACATCGTTGAAGAGTGGATACGGCCGAACACGAAGACGACCGAGCTTCAGGTACGAACCCACTTTAGAGCGATATCACACTTTCATACAGAAAGACGGGGGCCTGCATCTAGTCCAGACCCCCCCCCCCCCCGACTCATTGCACGCCCCTGTGAATCGCCCCCTCCACCATGGCCATGGCCCCCTTGTCATGCGCGTGACTGCTGTGCATGTCACAGTGACGTGCTGGGGCTGCTTCATGGCCCCAGTCTGTCCCTGCTTGTGTTCCATGCAAAATTCTCCATCATTTCCAATGACTCAGATTCCTGATGTCTCCAAATTGAAAAGTTAGCCTGTCTGTGGCTTGAAATTGTCAAAGTCGAAGAATATCCTCTTACATATCCTTGTACTAACCCCTCATGCACATGCGCGCTGCACGTGCATGTGCTCTGCTGTGCGTGCACATATCCGCAAATTGAGTAAGATCGCTCCGGCGATCACACACGGTGTATGCGCATTTACGGTAGAGTTTGTGAGCGTCTAGCGGGCGACTCGATCATAACATATTTTACCCACATAGTGTCTTTTATAGTGAATATTCCCCTTAACAATGTCAGAAAGTATGTTTAGTGTAAACGGTTCTTGGACAGGGAAACTCCTCTTTGCATGATAGGAAGGGTCAGATAAAGGTAGAACGGTGGTGTCTAGTATCCAGCTGTAGAGTATTTTATTAGTAACATTTCGGTGTTGGTTAGGAAGAGATTGCTCGCTCCTGCGCATAGTTATGTACAAAAGTAGTTTATAGATATTTACTGTATTTGCTGTTCATTACCCATGCGGCGGGAATCCTAAGGATACCGCCCACCTGAGCAGTTGGAGAAAGGCACAGCCCACCTGTTCGAACCCACTTATGACCTTTTGTTATAATGCAGAGACACATTCCTGTGTCCAATGAGCTATAAGATTATAGGGACCATTGTATTGTTACTGTATGTTGTGTATATAAAGACCACCATTGCCTGTCCAGTCACTCACTCTCTCTGCAAGGTTTTCATATTGAAGGCTGAGGGCTGGATTCAGGACGTGCCTGCGAATCATTCCCACGTGTGTAAGTTCTCTGTAGCCATTTTGTTATCCTCTGTGTTTGCCATTTGTTCTCATTGTGTACACATTCTGTTTTCTTGTATTTGCGATCATTCGCTATTGTTCATATTTTTCTCGTTATTCTGTTTAGATTTTATGTTACTTTTGTAGTGTATAAGCTGTACTGTTTTTCCCCCTTTTTACTCAAATAGAATCATCCACTGGGTGTTAGAGCCCAAGTGGTTTTTGTATCCTAACCAGGTCTTGTGTTTTCACTAGTTACTGTAAAGGGTTTACTGAGCGTCTCAATCGCTCAAGCAGCTTCTCATACAATCAAGGTTAATAAGCATTACATCGTTATAGTATTTCATTGCCAAGGTTTAAAGTGTAAAACGTACCCTTAAGGTGTGTAGTTAATAAGGGTAACTGTGTAACATTCCGTGAGCGTGCGTGTCGCTTGTGCGTCGCGCCCACTGCCTAGCGTCCGCTACGCTAGGTGCGTACCCTTACGGTACTCTGTGCGCCAATAGCGTACTTAGTCCATAATAGAATATAGCTCAATGTTTTTAGGTAATAACTGACTTTATCAATTGGGGGCATCGTCCGGGCCTCCTCATATCCGCAGCCAAGCGGAACCAGGCAGACTTTATCCATCAGCAAAGGGCGGGAAGGTAGTATCCCCTGTTAGCCATTTGGTGGTTGGGGATACTATATGTGCTGATTAGATAAGCGTCTGCTCAGCTTGGTTTGTAGGGATGCTGGTGGGATCCGGAACCGAAAGGTAAGAACGTTAAGCTATTGTCTTTTAAATCTGTTTAAATTTCTGTATTGGTGAAAATTGCGCACGCAACACACGCACACACTTGTATTTCCATTTGCGTATTTTCACATATCTACCTTTCTGTTTGCCATTAGCATTGATCACGTGCTGAGAAAATTTGTTGCTATTTAGTTAAAAGTAAAAGTAATACTTAAGGGAGTAATTGTAAAACATGCACGCAGCCTGACCCAGTTATAAAGGTTTATACAGGAGATACTGTGTGGTGTTTGGTAAACGATTATAGTTAAATATTGTTTGCATTTATAGAAGCATGTTATTTGTGTTACTGCGGACGTATCCGGCCTGTGTACACGTGTCTCTGACCGAGTGCGAGACAGCGTACGCAACGCAAAGGTCTACGCACGTGGCGTACATTACTCAACGTGCGTACGGATACGCCCACTAAATACAAACCACACGATAGCATTGTTTTAGTAGTAGATACGGAAGCCACGAGATAATAGCACAAATTTGTTCAGTTTCCAAAACTTAGTTTAAAAAAGATCCTCCTCTCGTTGCATTACCTCTGGGATTAGCCTGTGTTACCTGAATGAAAGAAATTTTCTGTACAGAAAAAATCAAAGTATATATGAAGTGAAAGAGCGTGTGTATGCATGTAAAGTTTTTTTTTGTGTGAACCTTGAGAAAAATCGAGATCTCGTAGAAGGATACCCGTGAAGTGAACACGTGGTGGCGTGGGAGAAGGCCATCTCACGTTAAAAGTCCATAAGGTAAGAGGAGCAATTAGTGTTACAGCAGACCAGGAGGTCCGCGAAAGTCAGAAATCCGTTAAAAGTATCTATATGCAGTTTCTGAAAACCCTGACTTAAGAAAGGTCAGAGGTAGAGAGCGCAGCCCTGGGGGTTGGCGCAATACCCATATAGGCCCGTTTTGAGAATACGCTCCGGCTGAAGGTTTCGCAGCCTAAACAACCGATTCCGCTGGTCGTTCTGCGGATAAGTAATAGTTACTTATACGCATTGCGACTGTACCGCATGTAATTGTGTGCATTAGTTGGTTACCTTGATACTCATTACGCAATTTGCGTACGCTTTGCGGGATCATAAACACTATTTGTACATTCTAACATGATTTGTGTAGGTTTTTTTTATTTTAAGGGAGGTTCGCTGTTCACTCAGGAATTCTCCAGCAACTGATACTTACTGGGGAGGGTAGCATACTCCCACACACCCCAGTAAGTAGAGGTCACATAGAGGCCCTGGGTTGAGTACGCCAGCGCTGAAGCAGTGTGTGGGCATATTGGTCGACGTGGGCGAGAGTGGGTGAAGGCACTCGTTGGACTTTCACCGTCGCGTTACCTCTGGGAACGTGGTTTTTGTAGGAATTCGCTGAGAAGGCAATACCTGCAAAGAATGGGGGCCAGTTGCTCAAGTAAGGGACGATCAACCAAGGTTTAGGTTGATATTATTCCGCGGCCAGTCGGGTCAGCGAGGTACGTAATGTGTGAGAAATATGGATCACACGCAGAGGTTTTATGCAATGAATGGGAACGTATGACTGTGAACGATGGGGAGAAATTTCCCAGGGTAGGCAGTTTTAATCCTGAGGTTTTGCAAAATTTAAGGAGAAGGATATGTCTAATAAAATCCGGCAAGCAACGGATTAGACATTATGATTATTTACAGTTATGGCAACAGGAAGGCGAGATACAAAGAGGATTAGCTCAAGCAGCTAGTTCCAATCCTATCAGGAAACTGATAGCTACCGCACCACCACCACCATACATAACAGGAGAGAAAGTGGCTACAGAGAATGGCATACTGGTATATGATAAAAGTGCATTTAATAAATGTATAAATGATAAGAGTAAAGTAGATAAGTGTATTGATGCTAATGTTAACCCGTGCAAGTTGTATCCTGTCTTAAACTTCCCTCAGGACTGCGACCAGGAAGATGAGCCTACCACAATATCGGTACTCTCTCTAGCAGCCACCATAAGTGAGACTACAGTGGGCACGGCCCAACCAGTAAGAGGAGTAGCAAAGGCCCCTAGTGGAGGGACAGGTGAGGTCGTGTCCGCAGGTAAGTACGGTACTGTACATTATGCAGAAACAATTACACCACACATTGTAGAATCAACCCAGAGTGATGTGATTGAACTTAATCCTATCAGGGTAATTGCAGTCCCAAATGGAAAAACTGACGCTACAGGAGTCACTCCCGTCAGTAACATTGCAATGCATTGTCCCTTTTCCCGGACAGAATTAAGAACAATCATGTCTGAATTCCCTGATCCTAGGAAAGATCTAGTTGCAAGCCAAAGGTTCATTAGAGAATTAGGTAACTCCGCAGAACCCAATAACAAAGATTGGCGGACATTGCTGAGGGCATGCTTGCCCCCCAATATCGACTCTGCAAAGTTTATCACTGATTGTAGGTTAGATGAAGAAGTACCTCTCACCGATGAGTACAATCAGGACAAAAACGTAAAACGTATCAACCTACAGTTAGGAGTATATTTCCCAACTGTTGTCAAGTGGAACAAAATCTTCTCCATAAGACAAAAAGAAGGGGAAACTGCTTCTGAGTATTTCCATCGGGCACTGCAGGAAATGGCTAGGTACACTGGAATAGAAGACATTAAGACAAATGTGCACCATAGGGAAGTAGCAGTTTCTGTATTAATGGATGGTTTAAAGGAAGTGTTGAGGACAAGGGTACAGACCACTCAACCCAACTGGAGAGGTATGTCGGTGGCTGCTTTGAGAGAGACCGCTATTGAACATGATCAGAACATCATGAGACACAGGGAGTCACAGGGCAATAAGCTGATGGCAGTAAGTATACAAGCCCTTACAACGAAGCCACCTCAGCCTAAGCCCCAGACCCCTGTGGGTAAGTCAAATGTGATAAAATGTTATAACTGTAGCAGAGAAGGACATATTGCACGGAATTGTATGTTTAACGACCCATATAAGGTATACGAACCCCCTAGACAACGACATGACACACGTAATTGGGATCAGGGACCGCAGAGACGGAGTTATGAGCCACATGCAGGGGAAACAAGAAGGTACCCACCAAAAAGAGACTGGCAAGTCTCTGAAAATTCCCAGTTACCTCCTTCACATGTTGTAGCTGCCAGCGCGCTGCGGGGAGGTCACCACATGCAATAGGGGTGGGGCCACACCTGTAGTCTGCAGCCAGTGAAATTAATTGCGAGCCTTGGAAGTGAACCCGAGGTCACAATTGATGTAGCTGGTAGATCTCTACCTTTCCTTGTAGACATGGGGGCGGCCAATTCAGTGTTAAATTCAACAGTGGGTATGAAGACCACTGGTAAAACAATTCCAGCCATGGGAGTAACAGGAGTAGTACAACACTACCCTTTAAGCAAACCAGCAGAGATTACGATAGGGCCTTTGCAGACCAAGCACTCCTTTCTGCTAGCTGCATCGGCTCCGACTAATCTACTTGGGAGAGATTTACTGTGCAAGATGGGGTGTGTCATATATTGTACTCCTGGAGGTGTGTTCTTAGATATACCAGAGAATCACGCTCAGGAAGTACAGGATATGCTTGACTCCCCACAAAGGCTAATGTCACACACTGCTGTTACAGATAGGTGTCCGTCCAAGGTAGAGAAAATGATTTCCCAGATACCGGAGTCACTTTGGACCAAGGATAGACAAGACACTGGATTAATGGCAAATGTAGCTCCTGTAGTAGTTCAAGTAAAAGATGGTAGGATAGCTCCAAAAATTCCACAGTATCCTCTTAAGCCAGAGGTGGAGTTAGGAGTTTACCCAGTAATAGAGCGCTTGCTACAACAGGGCATTCTGGTTAGGATGTCCAGCACTGCCAACAGTCCCATCTTCCCTGTGAAAAGAGCGGGGGGAGGGGTTACAGGTTAGTGCAGGATCTAAGGGGGATCAACAAAATAGAATCAGAATCAGAATCAGCTTTATTGGCCAGGTGTACTCACGTACACTAGGAATTCTTTGTGGTACAATGCATCGCCAAGCAGCAACATGGAGGAAAAAAACATAGCATACATTACAAACATTACGCATATGAGTTCATACTGCACATATGCAACTGTACAGTAGACATATTATACATTTAAGACTAAACACAAAGGCTGCTTGGCAGAGCAGCACCGAGGCAGCCATCCGCGGCGCCAACTAGAACTCACACAATGCACATAATACAGAAGATTTAAGTATTACATCAAAAGATAAACCAAACAGACAAAGACACAGAAAGAATAATGCATGATTGGTGTAGGCATTTTGAGTAATAATCTCCAGAGGTTGTGTATTCCACCATCACAAGGCACCAGGTGCGGCAGCCATCTTAGGCGCACTGCGTAGGATTACCCAGGGTGGAATAGTCCACACCTAGAAGAGAACACAAAATGGGGAGATTGCAGAGTCCTTAAGTTCAGAGTAGGGTTCCAATAAAAACATCAGGTCCACACATTTTTCATCCCATCCACAAGCGCACCAGATAAGGCAGCCATGTTGGGCGCACTACAAGGTTACACAGTGGGAGATGAGCCATACAGGGGCCAAATGCATGTATGGGAGAACTGACACGTGTGTAGGAGTATGCTATACCCTGCATGGAAAGATCCAAATGAAGCACACCCCGCCCACAGGGGAACCATCCGAGGCAGCCATGTGGGGCGCACTGCATAGGTTACTGCTGGCAGGGTGTGCAACCAATGGAGGTACACATTACGGGAATAGCACACAGTGGGGTGGAAATACCGTGTAAGAAGAAAGAGAAGAGAAAGACACATTTGCAGGAAAACTGTACTAACATTATTTTGTGAAAAAGATAAATGTCCTGGTCTCATGAGAGCAGTGCGGGTGGGTGTGAGAATGTGGGGTGCACACTAATGTCCAATGGAACTGACCCAGCAAAGTCTGGTCCTGATGCGCACGTCCTTCAGTTCCCTGCTGAGCTTGAGGGGTAGTCCCGGGGGCAGTCATGATGTTCTTGGACACAGAAGTAGTAGGCATTGGTCCTGGTGTTCTCATGGCAGAGGTGAGGAGAGGCCACATAATGTTCCAGATTTCTTTCTTGATGCTGTTCAATGTTTGTTTAACTGTTTTTTTAACTGTTCATTTTCAAGACGCTTAGAGAAGGAACGCTTTGAGTATTGGAACGCACAGCTGACATGCACAGCTGTGCATGGTTGAAGTTACAGATATACTATGGGAAATTGACCCAACTACAGCTGAGGCAAATGTCCCACTAATCAAAGGTGTTACATTACACAGTGATTGACTAAACAAACACCAGCCCAGTGAGCCTTAATTAAATATGCGGCACTGACCAAGCTTTGAAACGCAGGTATTTTAAATTACAAACAAAAGCATAAATCACAAAACTGTCTAACAAAAGATTTGAACATACATTTGGAATATAGATGATTTGCATAGGTGCAGATAGCAATAGGCAGATTACATGGGGAGATTTGAACATACATTTGGAATATAGATGATTTGCATAGGTGCAGATAGCAATAGACAGATTACATGGGGAGATTTGAACATACATTTGGAATATAGATGATTTGCATAGGTGCAGATAGCAATAGGCAGATTACATGGGGAGATTTGAACATACATTTGGAATATAGATGATTTGCATAGGTGCAGATAGCAATAGGCAGATTACATGGGGAGATTTGAACATACATTTGGAATATAGATGATTTGCATAGGTGCAGATAGCAATAGACAGATTACATGGGGAGATTTGAACATACATTTGAAATATAGATGATTTGCATAGGTGCAGATAGCAATAGGCAGATTACATGGGGAGATTTGAACATACATTTGGAATATAGATGATTTGCATAGGTGCAGATAGCAATAGGCAGATTACATGGGGAGATTTGAACATACATTTGGAATATAGATGATTTGCATAGGTGCAGATAGCAATAGGCAGATTACATGGGGAGATTTGAACATACATTTGGAATATAGATGATTTGCATAGGTGCAGATAGCAATAGGCAGATTACATGGGGAGATTTGAACATACATTTGTAATATAGATGATTTGCATAGGTGCAGATAGCAATAGGCAGATTACATGGGGAGATTTGAACATACCTGAGGATGAGAAGAAAAAGGAAGATGGTTAAGTTCAGTCCAATGCAGTATCTGTTTTTTAACTGTTCATTTTCAAGACGCTTAGAGAAGGAACGCTTTGAGTATTGGAACGCACAGCTGACATGCACAGCTGTGCATGGTTGAAGTTACAGATATACTATGGGAAATTGACCCAACTACAGCTGAGGCAAATGTCCCACTAATCAAAGGTGTTACATTACACAGTGATTGACTAAACAAACACCAGCCCAGTGAGCCTTAATTAAATATGCGGCATTGACCAAGCTTTGAAACGCAGGTATTTTAAATTACAAACAAAAGCATAAATCACAAAACTGTCTAACAAAAGATTTGAACATACATTTGGAATATAGATGATTTGCATAGGTGCAGATAGCAATAGGCAGATTACATGGGGAGATTTGAACATACATTTGGAATATAGATGATTTGCATAGGTGCAGATAGCAATAGACAGATTACATGGGGAGATTTGAACATACATTTGGAATATAGATGATTTGCATAGGTGCAGATAGCAATATGCAGATTACATGGGGAGATTTGAACATACATTTGTAATATAGATGATTTGCATAGGTGCAGATAGCAATAGGCAGATTACATGGGGAGATTTGAACATACATTTGGAATATAGATGATTTGCATAGGTGCAGATAGCAATAGGCAGATTACATGGGGAGATTTGAACATACATTTGGAATATAGATGATTTGCATAGGTGCAGATAGCAATAGGCAGATTACATGGGGAGATTTGAACATACATTTGGAATATAGATGATTTGCATATGTGCAGATAGCAATAGGCAGATTACATGGGGAGATTTGAACATACCTGAGGATGAGAAGAAAAAGGAAGATGGTTAAGTTCAGTCCAATGCAGTATCTGTTTTTTTAACTGTTCATTTTCAAGACGCTTAGAGAAGGAACGCTTTGAGTATTGGAACGCACAGCTGACATGCACAGCTGTGCATGGTTGAAGTTACAGATATACTATTGAGAGCCAATTCCCCGTAGTGCCAAATCCAGCTGTTATCCTTATGCAAATCCCTCCCACTGCAAATTTTTTCACTGTGATTGACCTCTGCTCCGCTTTCTTCTCGGTACCTCTGCACCCTGACAGTCAATATTTGTTTGCATTCACATACAGAGGAGTACAGTACACCTGGACTCGCTTACCACAAGGTTTCATTGACAGCCCAAGTATTTTCTCACAGGCTTTGCATGATTGTCTACAATCCTTTCAACCTGAGAGCGGATCAATATTAATACAGTATGTAGACGACTTACTGCTGTGTTCTGATTCACTCGAATCGTCCTTGAAAGACACGAAACAGCTTCTGCTTTATCTTTCTGATACGGGACACAAGGTTTCAAAGGATAAGTTGCAATTATGCCAGACCAAGGTAAAATATTTGGGACATTGCTTGACGCAAGGACTGAGACACCTCACTGCTGATAGAGTACAGGCGATTCGCGACATGACTCTGCCGCAAACCCAGCAACAGATTTGCACTTTCCTAGGAATGTGTGGGTACTGCCGTAACTGGATCCCAGGGTTTTCCATACTAGCCTTACCTTTACAAGAGATGGTCTCATCAAACAAACCAGATCGGATTTCGCACACAGATGAGTCCAAACTGGCATTTGAGAGACTCAAACAGTGACTAACGCAGGCACCAGCTTTAGGTATGCCAGATTATGGGAAGCCTTTTGAACTGTACGGTACAGAAAGTGCTGGGTGTGCGGCAGGTGTCTTAACCCAGAAGCATGGTGATGCCAGCAGGCCGGTAGCCTACTACAGCGCTCATCTAGACACAGTAGCACGATCCCTCCCCACATGCTTGCGAAGTGTTGCAGCGATAGCATTGCTAGTGAGTAAAAGCGAAGATGTAGTGCTAGGACGCAACCTGACCATTCATACACCTCATGCAGTGTCAGCCTTACTGAATTCTGCCCAAACCAGACACGTCTCATCCGCACGGTTTACAAGGTGGGAATTAGCACTAATGGCCCCTGTAAACATCACCATAAGAAGATGCAGCGCACTAAATCCTGCAACATATCTCCCAGGTGTGCCTGGACAGGCACAAAGGGTGGGGGATGAGAGTAATGGTGAAGGAGGATTTAGTACAGACACTGACACACATGATTGTATGGAATATTTGACCCAAAATTTCACTGCAAGGCCTGACATCAGTGACAACCCACTGGAAGGTGTAGATTTTACTTTCTACACTGACGGTAGTTGCCACAGACAGACGGACTCGGTAGACTTGTGTACTGGATACGCAGTCGTAGATGACAAAGGCACCATAGAAGCGGAACCCCTGGGCCCACCTCACTCAGCACAAGTTGCTGAGCTGGTCGCCCTAACCAGAGCGTGTGAATTGGCTAAAGGTAAGTCAGCCAATATGTACACGGATTCTAGGTATGCCTTTGGAGTAGTGCATGATTTCGGGGCCCTATGGCGCCTCAGAAATATCATGACGGCAGCTGGCACAACCGTGGCGCATGCGACCCACATCAAAAGACTCTTAGCAGCATTACAGGAACCTGACAGAGTGGCTGTTATCAAGTGTAAAGCCCACACATACAGCCAAGACCCAGTGTCACTTGGTAACAGCCGGGCAGACGAAGCTGCTAAATTAGCAGCCAGTACCCCCATAGAGACAGACATCACACCACTGATGGTATTCAACACTGTCAGCACACAGAAATTGAGTGAAATGCAAGATTTGTGTTCTCCACAGAAAAAGGCAGTCTGGAGGTCAAAAGAATGTGGCCTGGAGTCCTCAGGACTCTGGACAGATGGACAGGGTAAGCCAGTGGCGGCCAGAACATACCTTCCAAGCTTAGCGGAGGCGGCACATGGGCTGACTCATCTAGGTAAAGAAGGTATGTGCAAGTTGGTAAGAGCCTACTGGTGTGCGCCAGGATTTTCTTCCCATGCGGGTAAGAGGGCAATGACATGCCTCACCTGCTTGAGGAAGAACATTGGAAAGGCGATACCAACAGAACCATCCCATATTCCGCCAACGGACGGCCCTTTTCAGGTAATACAAATTGATTTCATACAATTGCCACCCTGTAGAAATTTAAAGTATGTATTGGTTTGTATTAATGTGTTTTTAAATTGGGTTGAAGCGTTCCCCACTGCCACAAATACCGCTACGTTTACTGCAAAGAAAATCGTACAGGAATTTGTGTGCAGGTATGGTATCCCTAGGATAATTGAAAGTGATAGGGGTACCCATTTTACAGGTGAAGTCTTTCAGGTAATGTGCAAATTAATGGGAATTAATAGTAAGCTGCATACTCCGTACCGCCCACAGGCGAGTGCGAAAGTGGAAAGAGTAAACAGCACTATTAAGAACAAGTTGAGCAAAGTAATGGCCGAAACTGGATTGTTGTGGCCAGAAGCTTTGCCACTTGTATTGTACAGCATCAGAACCACTCCCAGGTCCCCTCTTAATCTGTCTCCCTTTGAAATTCTTTTTGGTCGACAACCCCATGTAATGATTGACCCCCAGGATGATTTGAAATGTAACAATGAAGTCACTGTAAAGTATTTGGTTAAGATGAGCAAGCAGTTGAGGAATCAGAATAGCAATCTAAAGCTGGTGATTCCTGATCTGCCAGACAGTAATTGTCATGATATTGAACCTGGGGATTATGTAATGATTCGGAATTTTCTACGCTCAGGTTGCCTGATTGACCGTTGGGAAGGACCGTACCAAGTCTTATTGACCAGTACGACAGCATTGAAGGTTGCCGAAAGAGAGACTTGGGTCCACTCGTCCCACTGTAAGAAGGTCGCTGACCCAGAGAGAGCCCGTGACAAAGAGCAGAGTGTGGAGGAAACCATATCACTGGAGTGTCTGTTCCGGGAAGGCTGAGAGGCAGGACTGTTGTCACGGCACCTGAGCACAGAGAACCACAAGATCGGAGGCGGTTATCGCGCCAAGTTTTCTTTCCTTTCTAGTTGTTTCCTTTCCCCCATTACAACTCTTTCTTTCTCCTCCTAAGATGGACTCGCCCCAAGAGACTGCAGTCCGTGTTTTCCTGTTGACCCTGTTGTTGACCAGAGCATTCTGTTTCGGTGAGAGTACCAGTGAGGTCGAGAAAGGATCTGGAATGGGTTCTGATGATCAGGATGGATTCGTAGAATTCCAAGAGCAACACAATCACCGAGCAAAGGCGAGTATCAGAAAACGATCTGATAGCCATGACACTAACAGACATTGTGAAGGATTGTTAGCTGAAGAGAATTGTATATGTAGGAATTTTGACAACATAGTTGAGGATGGGTGCATCCAGAGATGTCAGTCCAGCATTAATATCAATATGGACCGTCATCCATTGAGTGACTATCACTCATTAGTGGGTAAGGTTTTAAACCAAACGGAATGCTGGGTGTGCTCACAAGTACCTCAAGGTCATAGAAAGTCAGGACTAGTGCCATACTCTTTAACGATAGATGAGGTACTTGAATTAAGGGATGGGAGACCGGTGGACAAGAAATTTAATATTTCTAGGCCTCCTAGTTTGAAGCTCCACCAATATCATGTGGATAGGTCCCTAATATGTTTTAACATTTCCAATCCCCGAAAGCCGGGAAATTGGGAAGTGACATGGAACAACCGAACCATGACATTCTCACACAGAGCCGATAGAATGAGCGTAGACTCAGAACTTATACGCCAAATAGCCAACAGTGGAATATATTTCCAATATAGGTACACCCTAGGAAGTAGGCCCATGCGAGTTGGAGAAGTATCACCAGGATACTGTGCGCATATCATACAACCTGATACGTGTACTAGTCAGATGAGAGAATTAGGGATAGGATTTTTCACCTGGAAGGTTTGTAATATGGTGATGTCATATTCCGTCCCATATGTCCTCCCCGATGATGCATATTTTATATGTGGGAGGAAGGTGTATAAGTGGCTTGCCCCAAACTCAGAGGGATTGTGTTACATTGGAAGAGTGTTACTGGAAGTAATGACCATTACCCATGATAGAATGAAAGACGTTCACCGCAATGCTCAAGCTCCTTACTCTCACACCCATTACGAACACATTGTAAAAAGACACCTTATAGATAGGACAGAGCATGCAGCCTCTGATTTGATCCACGAATCCACCGGGATTTAACTCCTGCTCGCGCTAGATATCACCCGTACCGCCAGAGGAGTTATAAATTTTAGGTATATTACCGCGCTAGCGAACCTGATAGACAATATCACCGAGATGTATGATGACACCTTCAGGTATACTGGGAGAGAATTGCAAGCTTACAAAACGGAACTGATCCAGCACAGGATGGTTCTCAATTACATCACAGCAGTGACAGGAGGGTATTGTGTCACCCTAGCAACTCAGTATGGAGTGAAATGTTGTACGTATATCACAAACAGCACTGAGGACCCAACCGAGGTCATAGATCAAAAGATGGACGATATCTTGCAATTGAAGTGGGAGTTCCGAAGGAGACACAACCTTACCCATGCTTCTGTGGGTAATGAACTGACCGGCTGGGTATCATGGTTGAACCCACGAAATTGGTTCTCAGGGTTAGAAGAATGGGCTCAAAATGTTATCGTTACTGTAGGGAAATTCCTTTTATGTATCTTAGGAGTTGTCATAATTATTGGTTTTATATTCAGATGTGTTCGAATTTTAATGAATTGCAAGCGTAGTACCAAATTGATGAGTTTGAGGAGCGAGGGCATTGTAACAACAACTAGTTTAATTTATGACCCAGCAATCGAGACAATGTTGTGATAAAACGTGATTCTACGGTCCGTTTCTTTCACCCGTTTCTCCTTTGTTTTCCTCCAAGGTAAGAAGACACCGACTCGGAAGAAGATTTTGATGACCCATTATACAGACCATTGATGAACTTTGTCACAGCCATTTGATGAACTGTTAGAGACTGTAATTTTTATGGACACTTGAAGAGCTTCGCTTGCCACTCAGCAAAAATACAGTTATCCGGACAAGACTTCGACAAGACATCAACAAGACTCCAACAGACGCTCAAGGACGACCACACATATATATTCATACGAATGCATTTATAAAGCATGTTTCTTATCTTCATCTCTTCTATCTTCAGGTAGTGACACACATAGTCGACAGGTGATATAGACACATATATTAGCACTCACATACTTTCCCCCTTCATGTATCATCATCTAATGTGCACCCCATTTGTTGGAACTAAAGGCCAAAAAGAGCTCGGTAGAGTTTGTTAGCCCACTTACAGACCCTTAATACGGGATAAGAAGGATTCAATGTATACTTCGCAATACCTCGAAGCTTATTTTTAGAACATGTACGGCACGATGATACATGACCCCTCAAACATGGATTTCATACATACATGCTTTTACTATCTCACTAGGTCATACATTTCCCACCTCCTCCTCTTCTCCCTACTCCCAATCATAATAAGGTATTTCACGGTAATATATTTTTCTGCTTAATTGTTTAGATAGTGGCAGTTATTGTTGACTGCCAAAGGGTGGACTGTCAAAGTAAAAAAATATCCTCTTACATATGCCTTGTACTAACCCCTCATGCACATGCCCGCTGCACGTGCATGCGCTCTGCCGTGCGTGCACATATCCGCAAATTGCGTAAGATCGCTTCGGCGATCACGCGCGGTGTATGCGCATTTACGGTAGAGTTTGTGAGCATCTAGCGGGCGACTCAATCATAACATATTTTACCCACATAGTGTGTTTTATAGTGAATATTCCCCTTAACAATGTCAGAAAGTATGTTTAGTGTAAACGGTTCTTGGACAGGGAAATTCCTCTTTGCATGATAGGAAGGGTCAGATAAAGGTAGAACGGTGGTGTCTAGTATCCAGCTGTAGAGTATTTTATTAGTAACATTTCGGTGTTGGTTAGGAAGAGATTGCTCGCTCCTGCGCATAGTTATGTGCAAAAGTAGTTTATAGATATTTACTGTATTTGCTGTTCATTACCCATGCGGCGGGAATCCTAAGGATACCTCCCACCTGAGCAGTTGGAGAAAGGCACAGCCCACCTGTTCGAACCCACCTATGACCTTTTGTTATAATGCAGAGACACATTCCTGTGTCCAATGAGCCATAACATTATAGGGACCATTGTATTGTTACTGTATGTTGTGTATATAAAGACCACCATTGCCTGTCCAGTCACTCACTCTCTCTGCAAGGTTTTCATATTGAAGGCTGAGGGCTGGATTCAGGACGCGCCTGCGAATCATTCCCACGTGTGTAAGTTCTCTGTAGCCATTTTGTTATCCTCTGCGTTTGCCATTTGTTCTCATTTGTACACATTCTGTTTTCTTGTGTTTGCGATCGTTCGCTATTGTTCATATTTTTCTCGTTATTCTGTTTAGATTTTATGTTAGTTTTGTAGTGTATAAGCTGTACTGTTTTTCCCCTTTTTACTCAAATAGAATCATCCACTGGGTGTTAGAGCCCAAGTGGTTTTTTTATACTAACCAGGTCTTGTGTTTTCACTAGTTACTGTAAAGGGTTTACTGAGCGTCTCAATCGCTCAAGCAGCTTCTCATACAATCAAGGTTAATAAGCATTACATCGTTATAGTATTTCATTGCCAAGGTTTAAAGTGTAAAACGTACCCTCAAGGTGTGTAGTTAATAAGGGTAACTGTGTAACATTCCGTGAGCATGCGTGTCGCTTGTGCGTCGCGCCCACTGCCTAGCGTCCGCTACGCTAGGTGAGTACCCTTACGGTACTCTGTGCGCCAATAGCGTACTTAGTCCATAATAGAATATAGCTCAATGTTTTTAGGTAATAACTGACTTTATCAAAATAATATACTGGGCCTGACTCTGAGTCGGACTCAGGGGAGTGATTATTTTTATTCTGCACATGCGTCTAAATCTCACTGCACATGCGTCCAGATTCCGTGCGCGCTGAGCCACAGTTGCGATTGAGGCGCACGACTGGGTTGCAAAGATCCCTGGTTGAGCCTTATTCTGTGAAAATCTAATATACCATAATTGCCATACGCCATATTAGGTATCACTTATTAAGCAGACATTTATCTGGTGCCCAGACTAATATGCAGACATATACTGTATATGATGCTCAGTGTAACATGCAGACCAGTGGCGGAACTTGTAAATGGTGGGCATAGGTGCAAAAATATATTTTGACCCTCCTCCACCCTAACTCAAGCCCACAATATGCCACACGGCAGTGGGTGACAGGCAGAGGGTGACAGTGTAAGGCAGAGTGAGGCAAAGGGTGGCAACAGAAGGCAAGGGGAGGCAGAGGGTGACAGTGGAATGCAGGGGAGGCAAAGTGTGGCCGGGGTAGGCAGAGGGTGACAGGAGGAGGGTAACAGGGAGAGACAGTGGGCGACAGGGAGAGGCAGTGGGTGACAGGGGAAGGGTAACAGAGAGAGACAGTGGGTGACATGGAAAGACAGTGGGTGACAGGGGTACAAGCACAATATCCTGTGTGGTGTGGAGAGAAAGGGGTGTGTTCCTTGGTGGGGGCAGGAACACAATAGTTTCTGCTCTATCTGTGAGAGGGGCCCCCTTCCGAGTTTGGCACTCGGTCAGGCAGATGCTGACAGTGCCAGTTACACTGGGTGTGAGCTGCCTTTAATTCACAGACAGCAGTGACTCAGAAATAAATAATGTACAGCTGTCTGGTAATAATTATTGGAAGTATTTGGCTGTGATCATCAGTGCTGATAGGTGGCAGGACTTATCTATCAGTCTGGTACACACAAGGTCAACCCTGCCTACCTAAGGTAAGTAGCAGGTCCCTCAGACAGTGGGGCCCACCCCCCTCTCTGACTGGGCCATTCATCCGACATTGCTCAAAATAGTCTGTGGGGGAGCCAGGAGATAACACATTGCTGGTCTGGGCAGCAGTGGGCCCCTTAGTCCACAGTGCCCCGGTGCAATGCACCTGCTGTACCAATGGTAGTTCTGCATCTGATGCAGACTCTGTCGTATCTAATATCTTGTGTCAAATCTAACATGTTGCCCGTGACTTTATGCTAAGTATGATAATTCCCTGCCTGAACCCTCTAACACCTTCTCTTCCTTTGATCCTACAAATGAAGATGAAGTATCTGCACTCTTTTCATCTGCCTACTCTAATACCTCTCCCCTTGACTCTATACCCTCACAAATTAGTAAAGCTCTGTCTACTGTGCTCATCCCAACCTTAACGAAAATCTGTAATCTCTCCCTGTCTACTGGTATCTTTCCTTCTCTATACAAGCATGCAGTGATTACTCCCATTCTGAAAAAACAAAACTCTGACCCGAACTCTCTCTCTAACTACCGTCCCATCTCTCAGCTCCCATGCCCCTCCAAGCTACTGGAGAGACTTGCCTACACTCGCCTCACACACTTTCTTAACTCACACAGCCTACTGGACCCACTTCAGTCAGGATTTTGTGCCCAACACTCCACAGAGACAGCACTGACTAAGGTAGTGAATGATTTGGTCACTGCTAAATCTAAAGGACATTTCTCTCTCCTTATTCTCCTTGATCTCTCTGCTGCTTTTGACACTGTTGACCACTCTCTTCTCATACAAACACTACAATCCCTAGGTATTCAGGACACAGCCCTTTCTTGGTTCTCATCCTACCTATCTAATCGCTCCTTCAGTGTTCGTTTCTCTGATTCCACCTCTACTTCGCTACCTCTCTCAGTTGGAGTACCGCAAGGCTCAGTCCTAGGTCCTCTGCTTTTCTCTATCTATACCACATCTCTTGGCAAACTAATCAACTCTTTCGGATTTCAGTACCATCTGTATGCGGATGATACTCAAATCTACCTATCCTCCCCTGATTTGTCACCATCTGTATTGGGCCGTGTCACTGAATGCCTTTCTGCCATTTCATCTTGGATGACATCTCGCCACCTCAAACTTAATATTTCCAAAACAGAATTAATTATATTTCCACCGGCCAATAGTAGTTTCCAACCTGATATCTCTATCACTGTTGAGAACTCTGCAATCACCCCTACCCCACAAGCTCGCTGCCTAGGTGTCATTCTTGACTCTGAACTGTCCTTTGTTACCCACATTCAATCTGTCTCAAGATCATGTTACATACATCTAAGAAACATATCCAAAATACGCCCTTATCTTACACAAGACACAGCAAAAACTCTAATCCATGCTCTCATTATCTCCCGCATTGATTATTGTAATAGTCTCCTGACCGGTCTTCCCAAACATAGGCTCTCACCACTACAATCCATTTTGAATGCAGCTGCGAGGCTAATCTTCCTTGCCAGACGATCATCGTCTGCAGATCCGCTCTGTCAGTCCCTCCATTGGTTACCGGTATTCTACCGTATTAAATATAAAATACTTTTACTCACATACAAGGCTATTAACCAAACTGCACCAACATACATCTCTTCACTCATCTCAAAATATCTCCCTACCCGACCTCTCCGCTCTGCACAAGATCTACGTCTCTCATCCACATGCATTACTTGTTCACACTCAAAATTACAGGACTTTATCCGGGCTTCACCCACTCTGTGGAATGCCCTCCCACGCACAGTAAGACTTGCCTCTAGTCTCCAAACCTTTAAATGTTCCCTGAAAACTCACCTCTTCAGACAAGCCTATCAAATTCCTGACCCACCCACATAACCTTCAGTGCTTCCCTATCTAATTACATCCGCTGTAGAGTATTCATAACATCACATATCTTGTCTTTCTTTAGTCTCACACCCTCCTGACACTTGGATAACTTTGTGGGGTATCATCATACAACCCATTAAGAACCTAGCAATATGGTGGACCATTATGCAATAGGTAGCATCTATCCTTGTGTATCTATGCCTATTTCCCTATAGATTGTAAGCTTGCGAGCAGGGCCTTCCTACCTCTATGTCTGTCTGTTTTTACCCAGTTTTGTTCTATTACTGTTGTTCTAATTTAAAGCGCAACGGAATATGCTGCGCTATATAAGAAACTGTTAATAATAATAATAATAATAATAATCAGACCTTCAGCTGGCTCGAGGTCAAATATAGACAAAAAAAATGTCAGATAAAGAACTGTAGTTGCAGAGTCTGCAAACTTTGTATTTGCCAGTCAGTGATGTCGTAGGTTATGTCTGCATAAAGGTCTGGGTCAATGACAGGGGGTACTAAGGGGACACCTGTAGCGGGCCCAAAGGTTCTAAGGGGCCCTGAGTTTTGGATGTTCCCCAACCACGCCGGGGACACATACCACTGGTATATACTGTATGAGTATTTACTGTAGAACAGCACGGTTTCGGTACAACAGTTGGAACAAAAGAAAACATAAGTACAGTAACAAACACCCCCCCACCCCCCAGGTATCCCCTGTGCTGTAGAAGAAGGAAACCTACAGAAGTACGCATGCACAAGAGGATGCACAATGGTGGGTGTTGTGAAATGAGGTTTGTAGCCCTTTCCCCTTTGATCCAACCTCAGAGCAAGTGCTGCACCAACAAACCAGAGTGCTTTCCCTCTGAACAACAGCATGGTTTTGTGGCTTCAGAGAAAAAGCTAAGGGGTCTATTCATGAAACAGTGAAAAGAGTGGAGAAGTGAGTCTGTGGAGAAGTTGCCCATGGCAACCAATAAGCTGCTCCGTACAATTGTATTGCATGCAAATGATAAATGTTACTCCAATGCTGATTGGTTGCCATGGGCAACTTCTCCACTGGCTCACTTCTCCACACTTTTCACTGCTTCATAAATAGACCCCTCAATCACTCCAATTTTTTTTTTCACTTTACATTATTCAAGTGTAATGAAATAAGCTATTTCTAAGTCCATTTTCCAGAAACAAGTAATGTTACAATTAGTGATGAGTGGGTTCGGTTTCTCAGAAACTGAACCCCCCCGAACTTCACGCTTTTTACACGGGTCCGAGGCAGACTCGGATCTTCCCACCTTGCTCGGCTAACCCGAGCGCGCCCGAACGTCATCATCCCGCTGTCGGATTCTCACGAGGCTCGTATTCTATCGCGAGACTCGGATTCTATATAAGGAGCCGCGCGTCGCCGCCATTTTCACACGTGCATTGAGATTGATAGGGAGAGGACGTGGCTGGCGTCCTCTCCGTTTAGATAAAGAGTGAGACACTTGATTTACTGGAGCATTAGGAGTACTCAGAGAGTGCAGAGTTTTGCTGATAGTTATACTAGTGACCACCAGTTTTATTTATTATTTAATATAATCCGTTCTCTGCCTGAAAAAAAACGATACACAGTCACATACCATATCTGTGCTCAGCCTCAGTGTGCTGCATGATAATATCATCTATGTATATCTGACTGTGCTGAGTAGTGCTCACTGCTCACACAGCTTAATTGTGGGGGAGACTGGGGAGCAGTTATAGCAGGAGTACATATTTAACAGTGCACACTTTTGCTGCCAGAGTGCCAGTGTGACTGACCAGCAGTGACCACCAGTATATTGTCTGCCTGAAAAAGTTAAACACTCGTGTGGTGTTTTTTTTTTTTATTCTATAAACGCATTCTGCTGACAGTGTCCAGCAGGTCCGTCATTCATTATATTTCTATCTTCTTCATACTAGTAGTTTAGGAGTCTGCAGTGCTGACAGTGTCCAGCAGGTCCGTCATTATACAATATATACCTGTCCTGCAGTAGTGATATATATATATATATTTTATATCATTATCATCCAGTCTATACTAGCAGACGCAGTACGGTAGTCCACGGCTGTAGCTACCTCTGTGTCGGCAGTCGCTCGTCCATAATTGTATACCTACCTGTGGTGTTTTTTTTTTTTCTATCTTCTTCATACTAGTAGTTTAGGAGTCTGCAGTGCTGACAGTGTCCAGCAGGTCCGTCATTATACAATATATACCTGTCCTGCAGTAGTGATATATATATATTTTTTATATCATTATCATCCAGTCTATACTAGCAGACGCAGTACGGTAGTCCACGGCTGTAGCTACCTCTGTGTCGGCAGTCGCTCGTCCATAATTGTATACCTACCTGTGGTGGTTTTTTTTCTATCTTCTTCATACTAGTAGTTTAGGAGTCTGCAGTGCTGACAGTGTCCAGCAGGTCCGTCATTATACAATATATACCTGTCCTGCAGTAGTGTAATGAAATAAGCTATTTCTAAGTCCATTTTCCAGAAACAAGTAATGTTTTACAATATAAAAAAGTATTTTATTCCTGCTCAGAGGCTAATTAAAATATTAAGCAGGCCCAAGCAGAGCAGGAACAGTGCAATCCAACAATAAAAATGTATTTTACCTATTCTGAGACAAAGCTACAGACTGTAATGAGGTGTGACTAATGGATAATAATTTATACTGTGTCTAACCCTATTTACTGTGGTCACAGTATTATTGCACAGATATATTTATGCTGATGCAGAGTGAGACCAACATCATCTTGTGTAGAGACGGGATGGAGGAGGGCTGAGGCATTCTGATATATGCCATGTATGGAATCTGAGATCTGAATGAGGCGCGGGCATTGGGTGGCGTGGCCAAATCCAGGAGACATATCCACGCCCCCTATAAAAGTGCAAGTGCGCTGCATAAGACAGAGGTTCCCAAACTGTGTGCCGTGGCTCCCTGGGGTGTCTCGGGACACTTGCAGGGGTGCCCTGTGTTGGTGGTCCAGGACCAATTCAAATTATTCATGGTCAATATAATAGGCAAAACCAGTGCTGGTGGCTGCCAGTCATAAAATATGTGGCCAAACAGAAGAAAATCTTGTCCCTCACCACACAACTGACCCTAAGGATGACATATAAACGCGATCTACTTAATGTAATATTTCTGTCTAAATTTCTAAATAAGAAATTTTTGGCCTGGGGTGCCGTGAAAAAAATTCGGATATTCTAGGGCGCCGTGATTCAAAAAAGTTTGGAAACCACTGGCATAAGGGAACATTTGTAATTAGTCACCACGCCCCCCCCCCCCCCCTCCAATGTCTCTTATGCCAAGTAAAGCAAGGTTGTATCCATATGGTTGCGAACAGAAGCAGACACAGAGACACATGCAGGCCCGACGACAGGAGGGGTCATAGGGGACACCCGTACCAGGCCCTAAGAATCTGGCACAGAAAAATGGGGCCAGCCCTTCACTATGAGAGAGGCACCTCAGCAGGCAGCAACAGCAGGGGAGCAGCCAGCATGAAGTAACACCACCTTCCATAGCTTCACTCAGAGCCTAACAGGGAAGGGAGAGAGATGTTGTGTTGAGTCTTATGGCCAATATGATGTTTAACTAACTGAATCCTAATACTTCTGACTGAGGTCAGTGCCATAAGCAGTGCTTTATCCTTAATTGAGGTTATTGTGGATACACTGTAACATTAAAAAACAACGAAAGCACAGTGAACATTGGGTTTATACAAAGTCTCCCATAATCAAAGATCAATACGGAAACCCTGCCATAAAATAATAACTCATATTCTAATGTGAATGTAATAACTTTAAATAAGGAGTGATATCACATTTCCCTTATGTCAGTCACACAAAAGACAGGTGCCTCAAACCAGTGGCCAGTGTAGTGGAGTCTGTGAGGTCATGCTGTGATGTCATAATGGGCCTCAAACCAGAAAGACCCAGTGCTGGCTGGCCTGGTGGGGTCTGTGAGGTCATGCTGTGATGTCATAATGGTATCAACTGCCTATATCCCGGCTTGGCTGCTGCCTCCCTCATTCTCCTTCAATACCTGGAGACACAAAGATCACCGGCAGGAGTAGAAACAACTGGCAGGAGAAACATACTTGGCTGAGGTTAGTAACTGGACAAAGACAAGGGCAGCTTAGTTAGATGTGGCAGAAAACTTAGATGCCCATTTATCAGCTATTCAAAACCTATTGCATATGTGTTCCAGTCAATCAGCTCCCAGCTGTCATGTGTTTAAAAATGACAGTTGGGAGCTGATTGACTGGAGCAATATTTATCATACGGAATGAGTTTTAAACAGCTAAAAATCATTGATAAATGGGCAACAAGAATCAGAGGGGAATAGAAATGATTGCTTTAATGATTTAGGGGTACATTTACTAAGCAGTGATAAGAGCGGAGAAGTGAGCCAGTGGAGAAGTTGCCCATGGCAACCAATCAGCACTGAAGTAACATCTATAATTTGCATACTATAAAATGATAAAGAGCTGCTGATTGGTTGATGGGGCAATTTCTCCACTGGCTCATTTCTCCGCTCTTATCACTGCTTAGTAAATGTCCCCCTTAATAAGACAGAAAATAGGATACAGATACTGCACATTAAACTGGAAACAAATACATAGAAAATGAAATTATGTCATAGCTGGTGCTTATTTAAATAATACTATCATGTTTTATTTAAAATGTTTTGTATTATACATGTGTATGTTAGTTTATTATAGTGGTCACTGAGGTTTTCCATGATGGTTTCATCTTCTGCCACTGAAGCCAAACTACGGAGCTATTTATGTACTGAGAAATCCTCACCGCTCTCCTGGTTTCCTTATTACACACTGAGCCATAGAGTACATCAGCAATACATGGCCACCATTAATAGTAATCTAGGGGGAGATCTCTCATCCCTTCTAATGATGGGAGGTGTTGCCTATAGCAACAATCCGATGTTAACTACTGTATCATTGCATGGAGTATACTAGATAAATATTAGCTAGAAGATAATTGGTTGCTATGGGCAACAGCTCCATTTATACTCTTTAGAAGGTTTGATAAGTCTGAAAATATTAGGGAAGGCAGAAAGTAGGTTTATGTCGGACACCGCAGATGATTTTACAAATTCCAACAATGAAAGTGTTCTCAGCTTACATAAGTATAATAGTAACCGGTGAAATGGACTGTCCAGAAAGGCTATTATACAGCTTACAGTTTCAGGTTCTAGTTGATCTTAAATATGAATGTATATCCCTAAATACTGTAGTAGATGTTACTTGCAATTGTAAATGCATTGCAAGGCATCTAACTCTATCTACACTTCATCTTTCTCCACATCAGCGCTATGGCCCCGAGATGGATGATCACACTGTGGGAGTCGATAACTGCCTGCTGTCCATGCAGAAGATACAGGAGCTGGAATGCTCAGAGAAGAGATGCCCACTTGCCTCGCCATACCAGGCTTGAGGAAGAAATGCCTCCAACCAAGCCAGTGGGTTATGATCACTCTGATGGCAGTTTATCCAAAAAACTATCTCCCAGTGAGAAGAACAAGGATCGCCAGATTAAAGTCCTCGATCTCATTAACAAACAGTTAGTCGAGGAGAACAACTTGTTAGCGGCAGAAAACACCTTATTAAAACTGAAGGTTAAAATGCTTAAAGACACGCTAACGAAGGTCATAGAGCTGTTGTAGGCCCCTGTGTAACTCCGCCGCTGTTACGGAGGCTCACCCAGTAGCTGACCAGTAACCATGGATTCTTATCTTTATGCACTCACCTATTAGAGTAGGGGGAAATATGCACTGAGAGGTTTCTGTAATCTTCTAATCGAAAAGGAGCGACCTTTCTTTTTTGAAGTCTGCAGAAATCTGTCAGTGTGTATTTTCCACCTTTTCTCACCTTCTCTAATAGGTAAGTACATAAAAACAATGTTCCATGGCCAACATCTACTGGTTACAGCTTACTGTGGTTATACCTGGTAGTTAATCTTTACATCATTAAAGAGCCAGAGCAAAGATATTGTCTTCAGTGCATTCTTGTCTCTATTTAATGTAGTTGTAGTGAGAAATATATTGTATGTCTAGCTAAATATATAACTATGATAATTATTCATAATATAAAAAAATATTCAATTTTCACCAGTAAGGGGTGGGTGTAAGTCTCGATACTAATGGTGACTGTGGATGGAGATACTCGGCGGGACGTCCTTCTGTGTGAAGACAAACAGATAACCGACATATACGGCGGATATATGCATTACATACATAGTAACATAGTATCTAAGGTTGAAAAAAGACAATTGTCCATCGAGTTCAACCTATTTGCGGTCTCCTATGCAGGATTATTTGGTCTAAAATTTTAACTGATGCTGATGTCTGCCATAGCGTTCTATCCCTCTTTTTATAGTAACTATAGTGCGTGACTATGCACCATAACCCTGGATATCCTTATCCATTAGGAATTTATCTAACCCATTTTCAAAGGTGTTGACTGAGTCCGCCATTAAAACTCCCTCAGGCAGGGAATTCCAAAGACGTATTGTCCTTACCGTGAAAAAGCCTTTACGCTGTATTGTGCGGAATCTCCTCTCCTCTAACCTGAGCGAGTGTCCACGAGTCCTCTGTGTTGATCTAACCGAAAACAGGTCCCGCTCTGTGTATTGTTCCCTTATATATTTGTAGATGTTGATCATGTTGCCTCTTAGTCTCCTCTTTTCCAGTGTAAACATGCCTAGTCTTGCAAGCCTTTCCTCGTATTCCAGTGTCTCCATGCCATTAATTAGTTTGGTCGCCCGCCTCTGAACCTTTTCTAGCTCCAGGATATCCTTTTTGTAGTATGGTGCCCAGAATTGTACACAATATTCAAGGTGTGGCCTCACTAGTGATTTATATAACGGGAGTATAACACTCTCATCCCTTGCATCAATTACCCATTTTATGCATGCTAATATCTTATTAGCCTTCTTTGCTGCAATTCTACTTTGGGTACTGCTGCTTAGTTTGCTATCTATAAGGACACCTAAGTCCTTTTCCAGTACAGAATCCCCTAATGTTACCCCATTTCGCATTAACTTACACTTGTCTGTATTGAAGCGCATTCTCCATTTCGCTGCCCATGCTTCTAATTTAACTAAGTCGTTCTGAAGCGATTCAGCATCCTCATCCGTATTTATAGCCTTACACAATTTGGTATCATCTGCAAAAATTGACACCATGCTCTTTAGACCTTCTGTTAGGTCATTAATGAAAATATTGAACAACTAGGTGATTCATCGTGCCCTACGGGCGCTGTTCACATCGTAGCAAGGGGCTGCGCCCCTTTAACCCCTGAACGCCTTTCTGGCATCCAATAATTGTATTATATGGAGTATTACCATTGCACGACGAAAGGGAGTCCGATAGGGAGGGGGCGGGGTAGTGGGGGATGTGGATGGGAGAGGGGTCCGGATGCGCTGCGGTTGGGGAGGGGCAGGTGTCGCAGATGGGGGGAGGGGTTCCGGAGGTGCTGCGGGTGGGGAAGGGAGGGTTCTGTGGGTGGGTTAGGGGGTCCGGAGTTCGCCACAGGTTGGGGAGGGGCGGGTGTAGGGGTGTGACGGATGGGGGAGGAGGTCTGTGGGCACTGCGGGTGGGGGAAGGGCCAGGTGCGGGGGTCCCATGGGTGGGGGAAGGGTGAGTGTGGGAGTATAATGGGGTAAAGAGAATAGGGTTGGGTACACTGTAGGGAGTATATATAATGGGGATGGGTACACTGTGTGGGGTATATATAATGGGGATGGATACACTGTGGGGGAGTATATATAATGGGGATGGGTATACGTTGGGGGGAATATATAACGGGGATGGGTACACGTTGAGGGGTATATGTAATGGGGATGGGTACACTGTGGTGGGTATATGTAATTGGGAAGGGGTATGTATAATGGGGTTGGGGTATCGGGGGAGACTTCCTGCCGCGGATCCCTCACCTTACCTGGCCAGCTTGCCTCTCGACATCCCGCTGGCTTTAGCTTCTCCTTCTCGGTCCCGCATGCAGGTGGCGCCAGAGCTGTCACTGGGTCAGTCCGGGGACTGGCATGAGGCCTACACCGCCACCCAGCCTGGAGTCTGAGGATGCAGCCGGGGTACAGCGGGAAACACGGAGTGGAGGCCATCTGGGCTGGGAGAGGAGTCAGCAGGTAGAGCGGAATCCAGCAGCCAGGGCACAGGGACCACAGAGCTGCCCCCACCCGGGATATATACAGGGGGCATCCAGTCCTACACATAGCCCCATACTCTGGGGGTTACAGTGCTGCCAGTACCGCATGTTGGGGGTTATAGCAGGGACGTGCGGTGAGGTGTTTGGCCAGATATTTGCCCAGATTTGTGACTCATTTCCTAACTTTGTGTGACTCCGCCTAGCGCTATACACTGAGTCACAGATGTGGGCAAATATATAGGAGATGGGGGGGCAGGGGGAGATGTGTGTACAGCAGGTATATATATATATATATATATATATATATATATACATACATGGGGGGTAGATGTGTGTACAGCAGGTATATAGATGTGGAGGGAGTACATAGGGCAGGTATATATGAGCGGGGGGGTATATAGGGCAGGCACAGGTAGGTATGAGTGTACAGCAGGTATATATGTGTGTATGGAGTGGGTACGCAGGGCAGGCAGGTATGTGTGTGCGTGTGGGTATGATGTGTGTACAGCAGGTATATATGTGTATGTGGAGGGGTAGATGTGTGTGTACAGCAGGGGGGGAGTACATGTGTGGGGAGTAGATGTGTGTACAGCAGGTATATATGTGGGGGGGGGGGTAGATGTGTGCACAGCAGGTATATATGTGTCTGTGGAGGGAGAGCATAGGGCAGGTAGGTACGTGTATGTGGGCACATAGGGCAGGTAGGTATGTGTGTGCGCGTACATAGGGTAGGTATATATGAGTGGGGGGTAGATGTTTGTACAGCAGGCATATAGATGTTTGAGATGTGCACCGGAAATTTTTCGGGTTTTGTGTTTTGGTTTTGGGTTCGGTTCCGTGGCCGTGTTTTGGGTTCGAACGCGTTTTGGCAAAACCTCACCGAATTTTTTTTGTCGGATTCGGGTGTGTTTTGGATTCGGGTGTTTTTTTCAAAAAACCCTATAAAACAGCTTAAATCATAGAATTTGGGGGTCATTTTGATCCCAAAGTATTATTAACCTCAATAACCATAATTTCCACTCATTTTCAGTCTATTCTGAACACCTCACACCTCACAATATTATTTTTAGTCCTAAAATTTGCACCGAGGTCGCTGGATGACTAAGCTCAGCGACCCAAGTGGCCGACACAAACACCTGGCCCATCTAGGAGTGGCACTGCAGTGTCACGCAGGATGGCCCTTCCAAAAAACACTCCCCAAACAGCACATGACGCAAAGAAAAAAAGAGGCGCAATGAGGTAGCTGTGTGAGTAAGCTAAGCGACCCTAGTGGCCGACACAAACACCTGGCCCATCTAGGAGTGGCACTGCAGTGTCACGCAGGATGGCCCTTCCAAAAAACACTCCCCAAACAGCACATGACGCAAAGAAAAAAAGAGGCGCAATGAGGTAGCTGTGTGACTAAGCTCAGCGACCCAAGTGGCTGACACAAACACCTGGCCCATCTAGGAGTGGCACTGCAGTGTCACGCAGGATGGCCATTCCAAAAAACACTCCCCAAACAGCACATGACGCAAAGAAAAATGAAAGAAAAAAGAGGTGCAAGATGGAATTGTCCTTGGGCCCTCCCACCCACCCTTATGTTGTATAAACAGGACATGCACACTTTAACCAACCCATCATTTCAGTGACAGGGTCTGCCACACGACTGTGACTGAAATGACGGGTTGGTTTGGACCCCCACCAAAAAAGAAGCAATTAATCTCTCCTTGCACAAACTGGCTCTACAGAGGCAAGATGTCCACCTCATCATCATCCTCCGATTCATCACCGTGTACATCCCCCTCCTCACAGATTATCAATTCGTCCCCACTGGAATCCACCATCACAGCTCCCTGTGTACTTTGTGGAGGCAATTGCTGCTGGTGAATGTCTCCATGGAGGAATTGATTATAATTAATTTTAATGAACATCATCTTCTCCACATTTTCTGGAATTAACCTCGTACGCCGATTGCTGACAAGGTGAGCGGCGGCACTAAACACTCTTTCGGAGTACACACTTGTGGGAGGGCAACTTAGGTAGAATAAAGCCAGTTTGTGCAAGGGCCTCCAAATTGCCTCTTTTTCCTGCCAGTATAAGTACGGACTGTCTGACGTGCCTACTTGGATGCGGTCACTCATATAATCCTCCACCATTCTTTCAATGGGGAGAGAATCATATGCAGTGACAGTAGACGACATGTCCGTAATCGTTGGCAGGTCCTTCAGTCCGGACCAGATGTCAGCATCAGCAGTCACTCCAGACTGCCCTGCATCACCGCCAGCGGGTGGGCTCGGAATTCTGAGCCTTTTCCTCGCACCCCCAGTTGCGGGAGAATGTGAAGGAGGAGATGTTGACAGGTCGCGTTCCGCTTGACTTGACAATTTTCTCACCAGCAGGTCTTTGAACCCCTGCAGACTTGTGTCTGCCGGAAAGAGAGATCCAAGGTAGGTTTTAAATCTAGGCTCGAGCACGGTGGCCAAAATGTAGTGCTCTGATTTCAACAGATTGACCACCCGTGAATACTTGTTAAGCGAATTAAGGGCTCCATCCACAAGTCCCACATGCCTAGCGGAATCGCTCTGTGTTAGCTCCTCCTTCAATGTCTCCAGCTTCTTCTGCAAAAGCCTGATGAGGGGAATGACCTGACTCAGGCTGGCAATGTCTGAACTGACTTCACATGTGGCAAGTTCAAAAGGTTGCAGAACCTTGCACAACGTTGAAATCATTCTCCACTGCGCTTGAGACAGGTGCATTCCACCTCCTATATCGTGCTCAGTTGTATAGGCTTGAATGGCCTTTTGCTGCTCCTCCAACCTCTGAAGCATATAGAGGGTTGAATTCCACCTCGTTACCACTTCTTGCTTCAGATGATGGCAGGGCAGGTTCAGGCGTTTTTGGTGTTGCTCCAGTCTTCTGTACGTGGTGCCTGTACGCCGAAAGTGTCCCGCAATTCTTCTGGCCACCGACAGTATCTCTTGCACGCCCCTCTCGTTTTTTAAATAATTCTGCACCACCAAATTCAAGGTATGTGCAAAACATGGGACGTGCTGGAATTTGCCCATATTTAATGCACACACAATATTGCTGGCGTTGTCCGATGCCACAAATCCACAGGAGAGTCCAATTGGGGTAAGCCATTCTGCGATGATCTTCCTCAGTTGCCGTAAGAGGTTTTTAGCTGTGTGCGTATTCTGGAAAGCGGTGATACAAAGTGTAGCCTGCCTAGGAAAGAGTTGGCGTTTGCGAGATGCTGCTACTGGTGCCGCCGCTGCTGTTCTTGCGGCGGGAGTCAATACATCTACCCAGTGGGCTGTCACAGTCATATAGTCCTGAGTCTGCCCTGCTCCACTTGTCCACATGTCCGTGGTTAAGTAGACATTGGGTACAACTGCATTTTTTAGGACACTGGTGAGTCTTTTTCTGAGGTCTGTGTACATTTTCGGTATCGCCTGCCTAGAGAAATGGAACCTAGATGGTATTTGGTACCGGGGACACAGTACCTCAATCAAGTCTATAGTTGGCTCTGCAGTAATGATGGATACCGGAACCACGTTTCTCACCGCCCAGGATGCCAAGGCCTCAGTTATCCGCTTTGCAGCAGGATGACTGCTGTGATATTTCATCTTCCTCGCAAAGGACTGTTGGACAGTCAATTGCTTGGTGGAAGTAGTAAAAGTCGTCTTACGACTTCCCCTCTGGGATGACCATCGACTCCCAGCAGCAACAACAGCAGCGCCAGCAGCAGTAGGCGTTACACGCAAGGATGCATCGGAGGAATCCCAGGCAGGAGAGGACTCGTCAGAATTGCCAGTGACATGGCCTGCAGGACTATTGGCATTCCTGGGGAAGGAGGAAATTGACACTGAGGGAGTTGGTGGGGTGGTTTGCGTGAGCTTGGTTACAAGAGGAAGGGATTTACTGGTCAGTGGACTGCTTCCGCTGTCGCCCAAAGTTTTTGAACTTGTCACTGACTTTTGATGAATGCGCTGCAGGTGACGTATAAGGGAGGATGTTCCGAGGTGGTTAACGTCCTTACCCCTACTTATTACAGCTTGACAAAGGCAACACACGGCTTGACAAATGTTGTCCGCATTTCTGTTGAAATACTTCCACACCGAAGAGCTGATTTTTTTTGGTATTTTCACCAGGCATGTCAATGGCCATATTCCTCCCACGGACAACAGGTGTCTCCCCGGGTGCCTGACTTAAACAAACCACCTCACCATCAGAATCCTCCTTGTCAATTTCCTCCCCAGCGCCAGCAACACCCATATCCTCCTCATCCTGGTGTACTTCAACACTGACATCTTCAATCTGACTATCAGGAACTGGACTGCGGGTGCTCCTTCCAGCACTTGCAGGGGGCGTGCAAATGGTGGAAGGCGCATGCTCTTCACGTCCAGTGTTGGGAAGGTCAGGCATCGCAAACGACACAATTGGACTCTCCTTGTGGATTTGTGATTTCGAAGAACGCACAGTTCTTTGCTGTGCTTTTTCCAGCTTAAGTCTTTTCATTTTTCTAGCGAGAGGCTGAGTGCTTCCATCCTCATGTGAAGCTGAACCATCGGCCTTGGCAGACGACGTTGATGGAATTTCATCGTCTCGGCCATGACTAGTGGCAGCAGCTTCAGCACGAGGTGGAAGTGGATCTTGATCTTTCCCTATTTTTGGAACCTCAACATTTTTGTTCTCCATATTTTAATAGGCACAACTAAAAGGCACCTCAGGTAAACAATGGAGATGGATGGATACTAGTATACTTATGGATGACGAGTGACTGACGACACAGAGGTAGCTACAGCCGTGGACTACCGTACTGCGTCTGCTAGTATAGAGATGATAATGATATAAAAAATATATATATCACTACTGCAGGTATATATAATATAATGACGGACCTGCTGGACACTGTCAGCAGACTCCTAAACTACTAGTATGAAGAAGATAGAAAAAAAAAACCCACCACAGGTAGGTATACAATAATGGACGAGCACTGACGACACAGAGGTAGCTACAGCCGTGGACTACCGTACTGCGTCTGCTAGTTTAGAGATGATAATGATATAAAAAATATATATATCACTACTGCAGGTATATATAATATAATGACGGACCTGCTGGACACTGTCATCAGACTCCTAAACTACTAGTATGAAGAAGATAGAAAAAAAAACCCCACCACAGGTAGGTATACAATTATGGACGAGCACTGACAACACAGAGGTAGCTACAGCCGTGGACTACCGTACTGCGTCTGCTAGTATAGAGATGATAATGATATAAAAAATAAATATATATATATCACTACTGCAGGTATATATAATATAATGACGGACCTGCTGGACACTGTCAGCAGACTCCTAAACTACTAGTATGAAGAAGATAGAAAAAAAAACCCCACCACAGGTAGGTATACAATTATGGACGAGCACTGACGACACAGAGGTAGCTACAGCCGTGGACTACCGTACTGCGTCTGCTAGTATAGAGATGATAATGATATAAAATATATATATATATCACTACTGCAGGTATATATAATATAATGACGGACCTGCTGGACACTGTCAGCAGACTCCTAAACTACTAGTATGAAGAAGATAGAAAAAAAAAACCCACCACAGGTAGGTATACAATTATGGATGAGCACTGACGACACAGAGGTAGCTACAGCCGTGGACTACCGTACTGCGTCTGCTAGTATAGAGATGATAATGATATAAAAAATATATATATATATCACTACTGCAGGTATATATAATATAATGACGGACCTGCTGGACACTGTCAGCAGACTCCTAAACTACTAGTATGAAGAAGATAGAAAAAAAAACCCCACCACAGGTAGGTATACAATTATGGACAAGCACTGACGACACAGAGGTAGCTCCAGCCGTGGACTACCGTACTGCGTCTGCTAGTATAGAGATGATAATGATATAAAAAATATATATATATCACTACTGCAGGTATATATATAATATAATGACGGACCTGCTGGACACTGTCAGCAGACTCCTAAACTACTAGTATGAAGAAGATAGAAAAAAAAACCCCACCACAGGTAGGTATACAATTATGGACGAGCACTGACGACACAGAGGTAGCCACAGCCGTGGACTACCGTACTGCGTCTGCTAATATAGAGATGATAAAGATGATAGAGATGAACAAAAAAAATATAACACTACTGCAGGTAAATATTTATATAATATAATGAATGACGGACCTGCTGGACACTGTCAGCAGAATGCGTTTATAGAATTAAAAAAAAAACACCACAGGAGTGTTTAACTTTTTCAGGCAGACAATATACTGGTGGTCACTGGTCAGTCACACTGGCAGCAAAAGTGTGCACTGTACTCCTGCTATAACTGCACCCCAGTCTCCCCCACAATTCAGCTGTGTGAGCAGTGAGCACTCAGCACAGTCAGATATACATAGATATATCATGCAGCACACTGAGGCTGAGCACAGATATGGTATGGAGCGTTTTTTTCAGGCAGAGAACGGATTAAAAAAAACTAGCAAAACTCTGCACTGACTGTACTCCTCCTAACAACTCTCCCCAATCCTCCCCACAATAAGCTAAGCAGCAATCAGATCAACTAACTACTAACAGTAACTATAAACGGAGAGGACGCCAGCCACGTCCTCTCCCTATCAATCTCAATGCACGTGTGAAAATGGCGGCGACGCGCGGCTCCTTATATAGAATCCGAGTCTCGCGATAGAATCCGAGCCTCGCGAGAATCCGACAGCGGGATGATGACGTTCGGGCGCGCTCGGGTTAGCCGAGCAAGGCGGGAAGATCCGAGTCTGCCTTGGACCCGTGTAAAAAGGCTGAAGTTCGGGGGGGGTTCGGATTCCGAGGAACCGAACCCGCTCATCTCTAATTAGATGTGTGGAGGGAGTACAGAGGGCAGGTCTATTAGAGTGGTGGGGTATATAGGGCAGGCATAGGTAGGTATGAGTGTGCAGCAGTTATATGTGTGTGTATGGAGTGGGTACATAGGGCAGGCAGGTATGTGTGTGTGGGGGGTAGATGTGTGTACAGCAGGTATATATATGTGTGTCGGGGGTAGATGTGTGTACAGCAGGTATATATATGTGTGAGGGGTAGATGTGTGCACAGCAGGTATATATATGCGTGGGGGGATAGATGTGCGTACAGCACGTATATATTTATGTGTGTGTGTGTGGGGGGGGAAGATGTGTATACAGCAGGTATATATATGTGGGGGGGGGTATGTGTACAGCAGGTATCTATATATATATATGTGTGTGTGGGGGGGTAGATGTGTGTACAGCAGGTATATATATATATATATATGTGTGTGTGTGTGTGTGTGTGTGTGTGTGTGTGTGTGTGTGTGTGTGTATGTGTGGGGCGGGTGTGTGTACAGCAGGTATATACTGTATGTGTGTATGGAGGGAGTACATAGGGCATGTACAGGTATATACACATAGTGTGGGGAAGGGAGGAGGTGCTGCAGCCGCTGTGTACTGCGGGTCACTTGCTTGTCTCCGTCTTCTGGCGGCGGCTCCCCGCTCTCATCCTACCCGGGTGGCTCCGTCCTCCGCTGCCACCGCCTCACAGTCATCCTACCCGGGCGGCTCCGTCCTCTGCCGCCGCCTCACAGTCATCCTACTCGGGCGGCTCCGTCCTCCGCTGCCGCCGCCTCACAGTCATCCTACCCGGGCGGCTCCATCCTCCGCTGCCTCACAGTGACTGGTCGAGCCTCCTGCCCCCGCGGCCATTGCCCGTCCTCCTCCTCCAGGCAATCATACAGTGGCCAGTTGCCTGCTTTTTCCTCCTATAGCTTAGGCCAGATCTGTGACTCTGATTCCGCCCAGCGTTAGCAAATGAGGCACAAAGTAGAGATGAGCGGGTTCGGTTCCTCGGAATCCGAACCCGCCCGAACTTCAGGTTTTTTTACACGGGGCCGAGCGACTCGGATCTTCCCGCCTTGCTCGGTTAACCCGAGCGCGCCCGAACGTCATCATCCCGCTGTCGGATTCTCGCGAGGCTCGGATTCTATCGCGAGACTCGGATTCTATATAAGGAGCCGCGCGTCGCCGCCATTTTCACACGTGCATTGAGATTGATAGGGAGAGGACGTGGCTGGCGTCCTCTCCGTCATCAGTCATTACATAATAAATATATATACCTGTCCGGCTGCAGTACTAGTGATATTATATATATATATATATTAATTTCATCTCATTATCATCCAGTCTATATTAGCAGCAGAAACAGTACGGTAGTCCACGGCTGTAGCTACCTCTGTGTCGGCAGTCGCTCGTCCATCCATAAGTATACTAGTATCCATCCATCTCCATTGTTTACCTGAGGTGCCTTTTAGTTGTGCCTATTAAAATATGGAGAACAAAAATGTTGAGGTTCCAAAATTAGGGAAAGATCAAGATCCACTTCCACCTCGTGCTGAAGCTGCTGCCACTAGTCATGGCCGAGACGATGAAATGCCAGCAACGTCGTCTGCCAAGGCCGATGCCCAATGTCATAGTACAGAGCATGTAAAATCCAAAACACCAAATATCAGTAAAAAAAGGACTCCAAAATCTAAAATAAAATTGTCGGAGGAGAAGCGTAAACTTGCCAATATGCCATTTACCACACGGAGTGGCAAGGAACGGCTGAGGCCCTGGCCTATGTTCATGGCTAGTGGTTCAGCTTCACATGAGGATGGAAGCACTCAGCCTCTCGCTAGAAAAATGAAAAGACTCAAGCTGGCAAAAGCACCGCAAAGAACTGTGCGTTCTTCGAAATCCCAAATCCACAAGGAGAGTCCAATTGTGTCGGTTGCGATGCCTGACCTTCCCAACACTGGACGTGAAGAGCATGCGCCTTCCACCATTTGCACGCCCCCTGCAAGTGCTGGAAGGAGCACCCGCAGTCCAGTTCCTGATAGTCAGATTGAAGATGTCAGTGTTGAAGTACACCAGGATGAGGAGGATATGGGTGTTGCTGGCGCTGGGGAGGAAATTGACAAGGAGGATTCTGATGGTGAGGTGGTTTGTTTAAGTCAGGCACCCGGGGAGACACCTGTTGTCCGTGGGAGGAATATGGCCGTTGACATGCCTGGTGAAAATACCAAAAAAATCAGCTCTTCGGTGTGGAAGTATTTCAACAGAAATGCGGACAACATTTGTCAAGCCGTGTGTTGCCTTTGTCAAGCTGTAATAAGTAGGGGTAAGGACGTTAACCACCTCGGAACATCCTCCCTTATACGTCACCTGCAGCGCATTCATAATAAGTCAGTGACAAGTTCAAAAACTTTGGGCGACAGCGGAAGCAGTCCACTGACCAGTAAATCCCTTCCTCTTGTAACCAAGCTCACGCAAACCACCCCACCAACTCCCTCAGTGTCAATTTCCTCCTTCCCCAGGAATGCCAATAGTCCTGCAGGCCATGTCACTGGCAATTCCTCTCCTGCCTGGGATTCCTCCGATGCATCCTTGCGTGTAACGCCTACTGCTGCTGGCGCTGCTGTTGTTGCTGCTGGGAGTCGATGGTCATCCCAGAGGGGAAATCGTAAGACCACTTTTACTACTTCCCCCAAGCAATTGACTGTCCAACAGTCCTTTGCGAGGAAGATGAAATATCACAGCAGTCATCCTGCTGCAAAGCGGATAACTGAGGCCTTGACAACTATGTTGGTGTTAGACGTGCGTCCGGTATCCGCCGTTAGTTCACAGGGAACTAGACAATTTCTTGAGGTAGTGTGCCCCCGTTACCAAATACCATCTAGGTTCCACTTCTCTAGGCAGGCGATACCGAGAATGTACACGGACGTCAGAAAAAGACTCACCAGTGTCCTAAAAAATGCAGTTGTACTTAATGTCCACTTAACCACGGACATGTGGACAAGTGGAGCAGGGCAGGGTCAGGACTATATGACTGTGACAGCCCACTGGGTAGATGTATGGACTCCCGCCGCAAGAACAGCAGCGGCGGCACCAGTAGCAGCATCTCGCAAACGCCAACTCTTTCCTAGGCAGGCTACGCTTTGTATCACCGGTTTCCAGAATACGCACACAGCTAAAAACCTCTTACGGCAACTGAGGAAGATCATCGCGGAATGGCTTACCCCAATTGGACTCTCCTGTGGATTTGTGGCATCGGACAACGCCAGCAATATTGTGTGTGCATTAAATATGGGCAAATTCCAGCACGTCCCATGTTTTGCACATACCTTAAATTTGGTGGTGCAGAATTTTTTAAAAAACGACAGGGGCGTGCAAGAGATGCTGTCGGTGGCCAGAAGAATTGCGGGACACTTTTGGCGTACAGGCACCACGTACAGAAGACTGGAGCAACACCAAAAACGCCTGAACCTGCCCTGCCATCATCTGAAGCAAGAAGTGGTAACGAGGTGGAATTCAACCCTATATATGCTTCAGAGGTTGGAGGAGCAGCAAAAGGCCATTCAAGCCTATACAATTCAGCACGATATAGGAGGTGGAATGCACCTGTCTCAAGCGCAGTGGAGAATGATTTCAACGTTGTGCAAGGTTCTGCTGCCCTTTGAACTTGCCACACGTGAAGTCAGTTCAGACACTGCCAGCCTGAGTCAGGTCATTCCCCTCATCAGGCTTTTGCAGAAGAAGCTGGAGACATTGAAGGAGGAGCTAACACGGAGCGATTCCGCTAGGCATGTGGGACTTGTGGATGGAGCCCTTAATTTGCTTAACAAGGATTCACGGGTGGTCAATCTGTTGAAATCAGAGCACTACATTTTGGCCACCGTGCTCGATCCTAGATTTAAAACCTACCTTGGATCTCTCTTTCCGGCAGACACAAGTCTGCTGGGGTTCAAAGACCTGCTGGTGAGAAAATTGTCAAGTCAAGCGGAACGCGACCTGTCAACATCTCCTCCTTCACATTCTCCCGCAACTGGGGGTGCGAGGAAAAGGCTCAGAATTCCGAGCCCACCCGCTGGCGGTGATGCAGGGCAGTCTGGAGCGACTGCTGATGCTGGTCCGGACTGAAGGACCTGACAACGATTACGGACATGTCGTCTACTGTCACTGCATATGATTCTCTCCCCATTGAAAGAATGGTGGAGGATTATATGAGTGACCGCATCCAAGTAGGCACGTCAGACAGTCCGTACTTATACTGGCAGGAAAAAGAGGCAATTTGGAGGCCCTTGCACAAACTGGCTTTATTCTACCTAAGTTGCCCTCCCACAAGTGTGTACTCCGAAAGAGTGTTTAGTGCCGCCGCTCACCTTGTCAGCAATCGGCGTACGAGGTTACTTCCAGAAAATGTGGAGAAGATGATGTTCATTAAAATGAATTATAATCAATTCCTCCGTGGAGACATTGACCAGCAGCAATTGCCTCCACAAAGTACACAGGGAGCTGAGATGGTGGATTCCAGTGGGGACGAATTGATAATCTGTGAGGAGGGGGATGTACACGGTGATATATCGGAGGATGATGATGAGGTGGACATCTTGCCTCTGTAGAGCCAGTTTGTGCAAGGAGAGATTAATTGCTTCTTTTTTGGTAGGGGTCCAAACCAACCCGTCATTTCAGTCACAGTCGTGTGGCAGACCCTGTCACTGAAATGATGAGTTGGTTAAAGTGTGCATGTCCTGTTTATACAACATAAGGGTGGGTGGGAGGGCCCAAGGACAATTCCATCTTGCACCTCTTTTTTCTTTTTTTCTTCTTTGCGTCATGTGCTGTTTGGGGAGTGTTTTTTGGAAGGGCCATCCTGCGTGACACTGCAGTGCCACTCCTAGATGGGCCAGGTGTTTGTGTCGGCCACTAGGGTCGCTTATCTTACTCACACAGCTACCTCATTGCGCCTCTTTTTTTCTTTGCGTCATGTGCTGTTTGGGGAGTGTTTTTTGGAAGGGCCATCCTGCGTGACACTGCAGTGCCACTCCTAGATGGGCCAGGTGTTTGTGTCGGCCACTAGGGTCGCTTATCTTACTCACACAGCTACCTCATTGCGCCTCTTTTTTTCTTTGCGTCATGTGCTGTTTGGGGAGTGTTTTTTGGAAGGGCCATCCTGCGTGACACTGCAGTGCCACTCCTAGATGGGCCTGGTGTTTGTGTCGGCCACTAGGGTCGCTTAGCTTAGTCATCCAGCGACCTCGGTGCAAATTTTAGGACTAAAAATAATATTGTGAGGTGTGAGGTATTCAGAATAGACTGAAAATGAGTGGAAATTATGGTTTTTGAGGTTAATAATACTTTGGGGTCAAAATGACCCCCAAATTCTATGATTTAAGCTTTTTTTTAGTGTTTTTTGAAAAAAACACCCGAATCCAAAACACACCCGAATCCGACAAAAAAAATTCGGTGAGGTTTTGCCAAAACGCGGTCGAACCCAAAACACGGCCGCGGAACCGAACCCAAAACCAAAACACAAAACCCGAAAAATTTCCGGTGCACATCTCTAGCACAAAGTCACAGATCTGGGCTAATATATAGGAGATAGCGGTCCTAATACTGAGCCTTGTGGCACACCACTTAGCACTTCAGTCCAATTTGAAAAAGATCCATTAACGATAACGCGCTGCTCCCTATTATCTAACCAATTTTTGACCCAAGTGCATATTGTGCTTCCTAGCCCTATTTCATGTAGCTTATAGATACGTCGCATGTGTGGTACAGTGTCGAAAGCTTTAGCAAAGTCTAAAAAATTACATCCACCTCTTTACCTTGATCGAGGTTTGCACTTACTGTTTCAGAAAAGCCAAGTAAGTTGGTTTGACAGGATCTGTCCTTCACAAATCCATGTTGATTCCTTATAATGACCTTATTGGCTTCAATGAACTTCTGAATACTATCCCTTAGAATACCTTCCAATACTTTCCCCACTATAGATATAAGACTAACTGGTCTATAATTAATTACCTGGTGCAGCTTTACTTCCCTTTTTGAATGTAGGCACTACTTCCGCTATACGCCAGTCTTTGGGAACCATACCTGATATTACTGAATCCTTAAAGATCAAAAATAGCCGTTTTGCAAGTTCAGAGTGAAGCTCCATTAGAACCCTTGGGTGAATTCCATCGGGACCGGGTGACTTATTAATCTTTAAACATTTTAATCGGTCACAGACTACCTCCTCGCTTAAATAAGTACCTATCAGTGGGATATTCTCATTATTGAGATTGTGTGTTAGTCCCTGAATTGGGTCCTCTCCAGTAAATACTGTTGAAAAAAACTCATTGAGTGTGTCCGCTATGTCATTATCATTTTTGCTTAAGACTCCCAACTTGTCTTTTAAAGGGTCTATACTCTCCTTCTTTAATCTCTTGCTATTAATGTATTTAAATAATTTTTTGGGATTCGCTTTGCTTTACTTTGCTACTAGTTTTTCAGTTTCTACTTTAGCCGCTCTTATTTCCTTTTTGCATATTTTGTTACAGTGCTTATAGTGCTGAAATTACTTTCCCGTCAGATTTGTATTCTCTAAATGCTCGCCTTTTCTTGCCCATAAGATCCTTTATCTTTTTGTTAAGCCACATCGGTTTATGATTTTTAGTTTTTTTGCTGTTCGTAGGAATACAATTCAATATCCCTGAAAAATACCCTCATCATTTCAAAGTTGGCTTTGCTAAAGTTTTGACTCCTAGTTGAGCCAGTATAGGACTGTTTATGAAAACTGATGTTTTTTACTGTTTACACTGTGATCAGCTTGTGTGTCCATCGGACACACATAGCTGATCACTCCGCCGGGTCCCCGCTCAGCTTTCTCTGCCAGGGGCAGAGAAAGCTGGGCAAATGCCACATTATCGCAGTGCTGCCCTGTGAACCCTGAGCTGGTGAGATTATCACAGGGCACACTGCGGTATTTTATCACATTTTGGGGGGGAATGCGATGTGGGTTACTAAAAAAAAGTGAATTAAAGGGATTGGAGCGGTTTTTCACGAAAACTGCTCCAAATGCCCTTTAATACATTCAGGTGATACTAAAATAATGTGAAAAGGGTGTGAAAACACCTTTTTTCACATTATTTTAGTACAAATAATGTTAATAAATAGACCCCTAAGGCTGTAATGTGTTCTCATGTTCCAAGACAGTACCTTGTGTTCCGGGTTGGACTGGCCATTTTGTACTTCTGTCAAATGGCAGTGGCCCGATGGGCCGGTACGACCACACAGAGAGCGGGACTGGCCAAGCAGCACGGCCTTCCGACTCTCTGCTCTGACGCTGGCTGCTTTTGTGGTACCCACGTGTGGGATACCCCTACTGTCCCCCTACTAGTTTTCATAACAGCCAGCGCTGCCTGCAGGGATCTGTCAGCTACATAGGCACTGACAGTGTCGAGATCCCCTGCCCCAGTTGCCTAGCAACAACATGCGGGAAGAGCCGTGATGGAGGGCACCAGGACCCAGGAGAACCGTACTGCTGGTCTGCCCAGGCGCGGGAACCTGGAGTGTCAGGATTGGAAGGGAAGCTGCGCGCCAAGAAGAGGAGGAGGGCAGAGAGTGATCCGGCGCGCAGGAGCACGGCCGCGGGAGAAGAGAGGATGCCGCCTCAGGGAAAGAGATAGGGTATTGAGATGATGTTTAATATATGCAATTGCTCCAAGTGAGAATTGAGTTATAGCGGTGACTGATATTTTCGGCGCAATAAATGGTTGTCACCGCCCACATGTGTAGTGGTCCTTGAGTATATTGTGTTTGGGTTGTCCTTCCGGGGTTCTCCTGGTTCTTACATAGTAACATAGTAACATAGTATCTGAGGTTGAAAAAAGACAATTGTCCATCGAGTTCAACCTATTTGTGGTGTCCTCTGCATGATGATTTGACTAAATAGTAACTATAATGCATGACTATGCACCATACCCCTGGATATCCTTATCCAATAGGAATTTATCTAACCCATTCTTAAAGGTGTTGACAGATTCCGCCATTACAACTCCCTCGGGCAGGGAATTCCAAACACGTATTGTCCTTACCGTGAAAAAGCCTTTACGCCGTATTGTGCGGAATCTCCTCTCCTCTAACCTGAGCGAGTGTCCACGAGTCCTCTGTGTTGATCTAACCAAAAACAGGTCCCGCGCAAGCTCTGAGTATTGTCCCCTTATATATTTGTAGATGTTGATCATATCCCCTCTTAGTCTCCGCTTTTCCAATGTAAACATGCCTAGTCTTTCAAGCCTTTCCTTGTATTCCATCGTCTCCATGCCCTTAATTAGTTTGGTCGCCCTCCTTTGTACCTTTTCAAGCTCCAGGATATCCTTTTTGTAGTACGGTGCCCAGAACTGTACACAGTATTCAAGGTGTGGCCTCACTAGTGATTTATATAATGGGAGTATAATACTCTCGTCCCTAGCATCAATACCCCGTTTTATGCATGCTAATATCTTATTAGCCTTCTTTGCTGCAGTCCTACTTTGGGTACTACTGCTTAGCTTGCTATCTATGAGGACACCTAAGTCCTTTTCCAGTACAGAATCCCCTAGTTTTACCCCATTTAGTAGGTAGGTGTAATTTTTGTTCTTGTTACCACAGTGCATTACCTTACACTTGTCTGTGTTGAAGCGCATTCTCCATTTGGCTGCCCATGCTTCTAATTTAACTAAGTCGTTCTGAAGAGACTCGGCATCCTCCTCTGTATTTATAGCCTTACACAATTTGGTATCATCTGCAAAAATTGACACCATGCTCTCTAGACCTTCTGTTAGGTCGTTAATGAAAATATTGAACAATAGCGGTCCTAATACTGAGCCTTGCGGCACACCACTTAGCACTTCAGTCCAAGTTGAAAAATATCCATTAACCACAACGCGCTGCTTCCTATTATCTAACCAGTTTTTGACCCAAGTGCATATTGTGCTTCCTAGCCCTGATTCTTGTAGCTTGTATATAAGTCTCATGTGTGGTACAGTATCAAACGCTTTGGCAAAGTCTAAAAAGATTACATCCACGTCTTTACCCTGATCTAGGTTTGCGCTTACTGTTTCATAAAAGCCAAGTAAGTTGGTTTGACAGGATCTGTCCTTCATAAACCCATGTTGATTCCTTTTAATGACCTTATTGGTTTCAAGGAACTTCTGAATACTATCTCTTAGAATACCTTCCAATACTTTCCCCACTATAGATGTAAGACTAACTGGTCTATAATTACCTGGTTCAGCTTTACTTCCCTTTTTGAATATAGGCACTACTTCCGCTATACGCCAGTCTTTGGGAACCATACCTGATATAACTGAATCCTCAAAGATCAGAGATAGCGGTTTTGCCAGTTCAGAGTGAAGCTCCATTAGAACCCTTGGATGAATACCATCAGGCCCTGGTGATTTATTAATCTTTAAATGTTTTAATCGGTGACAGACTACTTCCTCGCTTAAATAAGTACCTATCAGTGTGATATTGTCCTTATTGAGATTGTGTGTCAGTCCCTGAATTGGGTCCTCTCTAGTGAATACTGTTGAAAAAAACTAATTTAGTGTGTTCGCTATGTCATTATCATTTTTGCTTAAGACTCCCAACGTGTCCTTCAAAGGGCCTATACTCTGCTTTTTTAATCTCTTGCTATTGATGTATTTAAAGAATTTTTTGGGATTTGCTTTGCTTTCCTTTGCTACTAGTTTTTCAGTTTCTACTTTAGCCGCTCTTATTTCCTTTTTGCAATTTTTGTTACATTCCTTATAGTGCTGAAATGACTCTGCTTCCCCCGTCAGATTTGTATTTTTTAAATGCTCGCCTTTTCTTGCCCATAAGTTCCTTAATCTTTTTGTTAAGCCACATCGGTTTATGATTTTTATTCCCTTTTTTGCTACTCATAGGAATATATTTGAGTGTATTTTTAGCTAGCAGGAATTTTAGTACCTCCCATTTCTCCGTAGTATTTTTTCCTAAAAACAAACCTTCCCATTCAATATCCCTGAAAAATACCCTCATCATTTCAAAATTTGCTTTGCTAAAATTTAAAGTCCTAGTTGAGCCAGTATAGGGCTGTTTGTAGAAACTGATATTGAATGTGACCATATTATGGTCGCTGTTTCCTATGGGTTCCCCTACTATAATACCCGATACCAAATCCTGATTGTTTGTTAATACCAGGTCTAAGATTGCATTGTACCTAGTTGGTTCCTCAATTAGTTGGACTAGGTAGTTATCATTTAGTGTGTTTAAAAACATACTGCCCCTAGCAGTATCACATGAATCGTTTTTCCAGTTTATCTCTGGATAGTTAAAATCTCCCATCACTACTATGTCTCCTACTCCTGCTGCTTTTTCAATTTGCTTTAGTAACAATTCATCATCAGATGCGTTGATACCAGGCGGCCTATAGCATACACCCAATACTAACTTTTTTGTTCCTTTTTCCCTGCATGCAATTTCTACCCATAGTGTCTCAACAGTGTCTACAGTACCCTCCTGAGTATCTTCCCATATATTAGGTTTTAAAAACGGCTTTACGTACAGACACACCCCTCCACCCTTTTTATTTAGTCTGTCTCTCCTAAACAGTGTATAGCCCTCTAGATTGACTGTCAAGTCATGAGATTCATCCCACCAAGTTTCAGTAATGCCTATAATATCATACTGTTTGCTTGCTGCAAGTATTTCTAGTTCACCCTTTTTACCAGTAATGCTTCTGGCGTTTACATACATACAACTAAGATAAGTATTTTCCCTTGCATCAGGGACATCTTTCACCTTATGTGGCAAGGATGACCTGTAATCGTCATTGGTTAGTGCTTTGGTAAAATCCCTTTTAGTACCCATGTTAATAACCTTACTGCCTGCTCTTACCCTCCCCCCAACTTCTCCCCCATTTTGTTTACTACCGCCATCCCCACTATTCTCACTGCATGACCCGTAGTTTTTAGCTAAACCCTCCCCCCAGGCTCCTAGTTTAAAATCTCCTCCAACCTTCTAACCATCCTTCCCCCCAGCACCGCTGCCCCCTCCTCAGTCAGGTGCAATCCGTCACGACAAAAGAGATGGCGTCTGACTGAGAAGTCCGCCCAGTGTTCCAGGAACACAAACCCCTCTTTCCTGCACCAATCCCTAAGCCACACATTTACCTCCCTAATCTCCCTCTGCCTCCCTGGACTAGCGCGTGGCACGGGTAATAATTCCAAGAATATTACCTTAGATGTCCTTGCCTTCAGTTTCTTTCCTAAGTCCCTATAATCTTTCTTAAGGACATCCCACCTTCCGCTAACTTTGTCATTGGTGCCAACATGCACCAAGACCGCCGGGTCTTTGCCAGCCCCTCCCAACAATCTATCTACCCGGTCCGCGATGTGCCGTACCCGAGCACCCGGGAGACAACAGACTGTACGGTGATCACGGTCCCGGTAGCAGATTGCCCTATCTGCCTTCCTGATGATAGAATCCCCTACCACCACCATTTGACTAGGTACCTCTCTATCTTTTATCCCAACCGCGCCAGAAGGACCGCACCTCTGGATGCTAGAGGGAGCAGTCTCCTCCGGCACCGTCATTTCTTCGCTATCATCCTCCGATTCCTCGTCCAATCGGGCAAATTTGTTCGGGTTTGATAGTTCGGAGATGTCGTGCCTCCCCCTCTTATTCTTCCTTCTAACTGTGACCCAACTGGCTACCTGATCATCATCCTCTTCTACCAGTGACCCCTCCCGCAACTCCTCCACCGTTCTGTCTAAACTACGCTCGAGATTGTGAATCTCCCTCAGTCGCGTAACCGTTTGCTCTAGATCAGTTACCTGGGCTTCCAGGGCAACAGTTCGCACACACCTCGTGCAGATGTATTCACACTGGGCCGGTAGCTCCAGGTGTGCATACATCTTGCACGACATGCACTGAGTGAGGTCCTCAATCACAGCCCCTCCCATATTGTTTGCAAGATCTAACTCCCTGTTACACTCAAAGAAAAAGCAGCAAAAATAAAAAATAGAAGACAAGCAATATCACTTATACAATAATTAAGCTGGCTTATACTTATCTATCTTTGTGCGGTTCTTGGTCCTTCACTTTTATGCAGCCGTAGTGCTCTCACCTGCGGCACCTATACTCCACTTAGCAGTTGCAGTTGTACCAGCTCACTGCTCCTCCTTTTCACTCGGCTTCCCGCTCCTGCTAAGAAAAAAAATAAAAAATGCCCCTCACACCCGCACAATCACAGCCCCTCTGCTACTCCAAGTAAGAGACCCTCTCACTCACTCACAAGGTCAGCCCCTTGCAGTCTCACCAGAAGTTTAATGGTACTGTAAATGTGTGTTCCTGATTGTGTATTAAAAAACTCACCTTTATCTGTATTCTAACTCACCTTTATACTGTTTCCAACTCACTTAGAAATCCCAGCAGCACTTTGAAGAGACCAGCCCCAGCCTTACAGGTGACGGAAAGAATAGTCGCTGGCCTCGACATCGTTGAAGAGGGGATACGGCCGAACACGAAGACGACCGAGCTTCAGGTACGAACCCACTTTAGAGCGATATCACACTTTCATACAGAAAGACGGGGGCCTGCATCTAGTCCAGACCCCCCCCCCCCCGACTCATTGCACGCCCCTGTGAATCGCCCCCTCCACCATGGCCATGGCCCCCTTGTCATGCGCGTGACTGCTGTGCATGTCACAGTGATGTGCTGGGGCTGCTTCATGGCCCCAGTCTGTCCCTGCTTGTGTTCCATGCAAAATTCACCATCATTTCCAATGACTCAGATTCCTGATGTCTCCAAATTGAAAAGTTAGCCTGTCTGTGGCTTGAAATAATATACTGGGCCTGACTCTGAGTCGGACTCAGGGGAGTGATTATTTTTATTCTGCACATGCGTCTAAGTCTCACTGCACATGCGTCCAGATTCCGTGCGCGCTGAGCCACAGTTGCGATTGAGGCGCACGACTGGGTTGCAAAGATCCCTGCTTGAGCCTTATCCTGTGAAAATCTAATATAACATAATTGCCATACGCCATATTAGGTATCACTTATTAAGCAGACATTTATCTGGTGCCCAGACTAATATGCAGACATATACTGTATATGATGCTCAGTGTAACATGCAGACCAGTGGCGGAACTTGTAAATGGTGGGCATAGGTGCAAAAATATATTTTGACCCTCCTCCACCCTAACTCAAGCCCACAATATGCCACACGGCAGTGGGTGACAGGCAGAGGGTGACAGCGTAAGGCAGAGTGAGGCAAAGGGTGGCAACAGAAGGCAAGGGGAGGCAGAGGGTGACAGTGGAATGCAGGGGAGGCAAAGTGTGGCCGGGGTAGGCAGAGGGTGACAGGAGGAGGGTAACAGGGAGAGACAGTGGGCGACAGGGAGAGGCAGTGGGTGACAGGGGAAGGGTAACAGAGAGAGACAGTGGGTGACATGGAAAGACAGTGGGTGACAGGGGTACAAGCACAATATCCTGTGTGGTGTGGAGAAAAAGGGGTGTGTTCCTTGGTGGGGGCAGGAACACAATGGTTTCTGCTCTATCTGTGAGAGGGGCCCCCTTCCGAGTTTGGCACTCGGTCAGGCAGATGCTGACAGTGCCAGTTACACTGGGTGTGAGCTGCCTTTAATTCACAGACAGCAGTGACTCAGAAATAAATAATGTACAGCTGTCTGGTAATAATTATTGGAAGTATTTGGCTGTGATCATCAGTGCTGATAGGTGGCAGGACTTATCTATCAGTCTGGTACACACAAGGTCAACCTTGCCTACCTAAGGTAAGTAGCAGGTCCCTCAGACAGTGGGGCCCACCCCCCTCTCTGACTGGGCCATTCATCCGACATTGCTCAAAATAGTCTGTGGGGAAGCCAGGAGATAACACATTGCTGGTCTGGGCAGCAGAGTGCCCCTTAGTCCACAGTGCCATGGTGCAATGCACCTGCTGCACCAATGGTAGTTCTGCATCTGATGCAGACTCTGTCGTATCTAATATCTTGTGTCAAATCTAACATGTTGCCCGTGACTTTATGCTAAGTATGATAATCAGACCCTCAGCTGGCTCGAGGTCAAATATAGACAAAAAAAATGTCAGATAAAGAACTGTAGTTGCAGAGTCTGCAAACTTTGTGTTTGCCAGTCAGTGATGTCGTAGGTTATGCCTGCATAAAGGTCTGGTTCAATGACAGGGGGTACTAAGGGGACACCTGTAGCGGGCCCAAAGGTTCTAAGGGGCCCTGAGTTTTGGATGTTCCCCAACCACGCCGGGGACACATACCACTGGTATATACTGTATGAGTATTCACTGTAGAACAGCACGGTTTCGGTACAACAGTTGGAACAAAAGAAAACATAAGTACAGTAGCAAACACCCCCCTACCCCCCAGGTATCCCCTGTGCTGTAGAAGAAGGAAACCTACAGAAGTACGCATGCACAAGAGGATGCACAATGGTGGGTGTTGTGAAATGAGGTTTGCAGCCCTTTCCCCTTTGATCCAACCTCAGAGCAAGTGCTGCACCAACAAACCAGAGTGCTTTCCATCTGAACAACAGCATGGTTTTGTGGCTTCAGAGAAAAAGCTAAGGGGTCTATTCATGAAACAGTGAAAAGAGTGGAGAAGTGAGTCTGTGGAGAAGTTGCCTATGGCAACCAATAAGCTGCTCCGTACAATTGTATTGCATGCAAATGATAAATGTTACTCCAATGCTGATTGGTTGCCATGGGCAACTTCTCCACTGGCTCACTTCTCCACACTTTTCACTGCTTCATAAATAGACCCCTCAATCACTCCAATTTTTTTTTCACTTTACATTATTCAAGTGTAATGAAATAAGCTATTTCTAAGTCCATTTTCTAGAAACAAGTAATGTTACAATATAAAAAAGTATTTTATTCCTGCTCAGAGGCTAATTAAAATATTAAGCAGGCCCAAGCAGAGCAGGAACAGTGCAATCCAACAATAAAAATGTATTTTACCTATTCTGAGACAAAGCTACAGACTGTAATGAGGTGTGACTAATGGATAATAATTTATACTGTATCTAACCCTATTTACTGTGGTCACAGTATTATTGCACAGATATATTTAATTATTTATGCTGATGCAGAGTGAGACCAACATCATCTTGTGTAGAGACGGGATGGAGGAGGGCTGAGGCATTCTGATATATGCCATGTATGGAAGCTGAGATCTGAATGAGGCGCGGGCATTGGGTGGCGTGGCCAATTCCAGGAGACATATCCACGCCCCCTATAAAAGTGCAAGTGCGCTGCATAAGACAGAGGTTCCCAAACTGTGTGCCGTGGCTCCCTGGGGTGTCTCGGGACACTTGCAGGGGTGCCCTGTGTTGGTGGTCCAGGACCAATTCAAATTATTCATGGTCAATATAATAGGCAAAACCAGTGCTGGTGGCTGCCAGTCATAAAATATGTGGCCAAACAGAAGAAAATCTTGTCCCTCACCACATAACTGACCCTAAGGATGACATATAAACGCGATCTACTTAATGTAATATTTCTGTCTAAATTTCTAAATAAGAAATTTTTGGCCTGGGGTGCCGTGAAAAAAATTCTGATATTCTAGGGCTCCGTGATTCAAAAAAGTTTGGAAACCACTGGCATAAGGGAACATTTGTAATTAGTTACCCCGCCCCACCCCTCCAATGTCTCTTATGCCAAGTAAAACAAGGTTGTGTCCACATGGTTGCGAACAGAAGCAGACACAGAGACACATGCAGGCCCGACGACAGGAGGGGTCATAGGGGACACCCGTACCAGGCCCTAAGAATCTGGCACAGAAAAATGGGGCCAGCCCTTCACTATGAGAGAGGCACCTCAGCAGGCAGCAACAGCAGGGGAGCAGCCAGCATGAAGTAACACCACCTTCCATAGCTTCACTCAGAGCCTAACGGGGAAGGGAGAGAGATGTTGTGTTGAGTCTTATGGCCAATATGATGTTTAACTAACAGAATCCTAATACTTCTGACTGAGGTCAGTGCCATAAGCAGTGCTCTATCCTTAATTGAGTTTATTGCGGATACACAGTAACATTAACAAACAACGAAAGCACAGTGAACATTGGGTTTGAGATGAGCGCCGGAAATTTTTCGGGTTTTGTGTTTTGGTTTTGGGTTCGGTTCCGCGGCCGTGTTTTGGGTTCGACCGCGTTTTGGCAAAACCTCACCGAATTTTTTTTGTCGGATTCGGGTGTGTTTTGGATTCGGGTGTTTTTTTAAAAAAACCCTAAAAAACAGCTTAAATCATAGAATTTGGGGGTAATTTTGATCCCAAAGTATTATTAACCTCAAAAAACATAATTTACACTCATTTTCAGCCTATTCTGAACACATCACACCTCACAATATTATTTTTAGTCCTAAAATTTGCACCGAGGTCGCTGTGTGAGTAAGATAAGCGACCCTAGTGGCCGACACAAACACCGGGCCCATCTAGGAGTGGCACTGCAGTGTCACGCAGGATGGCCCTTCCAAAAAACCCTCCCCAAACAGCACATGACGCAAAGAAAAAAAGAGGCACAATGAGGTAGCTGACTGTGTGAGTAAGATTAGCGACCCTAGTGGCCGACACAAACACCGGGCACATCTAGGAGTGGCACTGCAGTGTCACGCAGGATGTCCCTTCCAAAAAACCCTCCCCAAACAGCACATGACGCAAAGAAAAAAAGAGGCGCAATGAGGTAGCTGTGTGAGTAAGATTAGCGACCCTAGTGGCCGACACAAACACCGGGCCCATCTAGGAGTGGCACTGCAGTGTCACGCAGGATGTCCCTTCCAAAAAACCCTCCCCAATCAGCACATGATGCAAAGAAAAAGAAAAGAAAAAAGAGGTGCAAGATGGAATTATCCTTGGGCCCTCCCACCCACCCTTATGTTGTATAAACAAAACAGGACATGCACACTTTAACCAACCCATCATTTCAGTGACAGGGTCTGCCACACGACTGTGACTGATATGACGGGTTGGTTTGGACCCCCCCCAAAAAAGAAGCAATTAATCTCTCCTTGCACAAACTGGCTCTACAGAGGCAAGATGTCCACCTCATCTTCACCCTCCGATATATCACCGTGTACATCCCCCTCCTCACAGATTATCAATTCGTCCCCACTGGAATCCACCATCTCAGCTCCCTGTGTACTTTGTGGAGGCAATTGCTGCTGGTCAATGTCTCCGCGGAGGAATTGATTATAATTCATTTTAATGAACATCATCTTCTCCACATTTTCTGGATGTAACCTCGTACGCCGATTGCTGACAAGGTGAGCGGCGGCACTAAACACTCTTTCGGAGTACACACTTGTGGGAGGGCAACTTAGGTAGAATAAAGCCAGTTTGTGCAAGGGCCTCCAAATTGCCTCTTTTTCCTGCCAGTATAAGTACGGACTGTGTGACGTGCCTACTTGGATGCGGTCACTCATATAATCCTCCACCATTCTATCAATGTTGAGAGAATCATATGCAGTGACAGTAGACGACATGTCCGTAATCGTTGTCAGGTCCTTCAGTCCGGACCAGATGTCAGCATCAGCAGTCGCTCCAGACTGCCCTGCATCACCGCCAGCGGGTGGGCTCGGAATTCTGAGCCTTTTCCTCGCACCCCCAGTTGCGGGAGAATGTGAAGGAGGAGATGTTGACAGGTCGCGTTCCGCTTGACTTGACAATTTTGTCACCAGCAGGTCTTTCAACCCCAGCAGACCTGTGTCTGCCGGAAAGAGAGATCCAAGGTAGGCTTTAAATCTAGGATCGAGCACGGTGGCCAAAATGTAGTGCTCTGATTTCAACAGATTGACCACCCGTGAATCCTTGTTAAGCGAATTAAGGGCTGCATCCACAAGTCCCACATGCCTAGCGGAATCGCTCCGTGTTAGCTCCTTCTTCAATGCCTCCAGCTTCTTCTGCAAAAGCCTGATGAGGGGAATGACCTGACTCAGGCTGGCAGTGTCTGAACTGACTTCACGTGTGGCAAGTTCAAAGGGCATCAGAACCTTGCACAACGTTGAAATCATTCTCCACTGCACTTGAGACAGGTGCATTCCATCTCCTATATCGTGCTCAATTGTATAGGCTTGAATGGCCTTTTGCTGCTCCTCCAACCTCTGAAGCATATAGAGGGTTGAATTCCACCTCGTTACCACTTCTTGCTTCAGATGATGGCAGGGCAGGTTCAGGCGTTTTTGGTGGTGCTCCAGTCTTCTGTACGTGGTGCCTGTACGCCGAAAGTGTCCCGCAATTTTTCTGGCCACCGACAGCATCTCTTGCACGCCCCTGTCGTTTTTTAAAAAATTCTGCACCACCAAATTCAAGGTATGTGCAAAACATGGGACGTGCTGGAATTTGCCCATATTTAATGCACACACAATATTGCTGGCGTTGTCCGATGCCACAAATCCACAGGAGAGTCCAATTGGGGTAAGCCATTCCGCGATGATCTTCCTCAGTTGCCGTAAGAGGTTTTCAGCTGTGTGCGTATTCTGGAAAGCGGTGATACAAAGCGTAGCCTGCCTAGGAAAGAGTTGGCGTTTGCGAGATGCTGCTACTGGTGCCGCCGCTGCTGTTCTTGCGGCGGGAGTCCATACATCTACCCAGTGGGCTGTCACAGTCATATAGTCCTGACCCTGCCCTGCTCCACTTGTCCACATGTCCGTGGTTAAGTGGACATTGGGTACAACTGCATTTTTTAGGACACTGGTGAGTCTTTTTCTGACGTCCGTGTACATTCTCGGTATCGCCTGCCTAGAGAAGTGGAACCTAGATGGTATTTGGTAACGGGGGCACACTGCCTCAATAAATTGTCTAGTTCCCTGTGAACTAACGGCGGATACCGGACGCACGTCTAACACCAACATAGTTGTCAAGGACTCAGTTATCCGCTTTGCAGTAGGATGACTGCTGTGATATTTCATCTTCCTCGCAAAGGACTGTTGAACAGTCAATTGCTTACTGGAAGTAGTACAAGTGGGCTTACGACTTCCCCTCTGGGATGACCATCGACTCCCAGCGGCAACAACAGCAGCGCCAGCAGCAGTAGGCGTTACACGCAAGGATGCATCGGAGGAATCCCAGGCAGGAAAGGACTCGTCAGACTTGCCAGTGACATGGCCTGCAGGACTATTGGCATTCCTGGGGAAGGAGGAAATTGACACTGAGGGAGTTGGTGGGGTGGTTTGCGTGAGCTTGGTTACAAGAGGAAGGGATTTACTGGTCAGTGGACTGCTTCCGCTGTCACCCAAAGTTTTTGAACTTGTCACTGACTTATTATGAATGCGCTGCAGGTGACGTATAAGGGAGGATGTTCCGAGGTGGTTAACGTCCTTACCCCTACTTATTACAGCTTGACAAAGGGAACACACGGCTTGACACCTGTTGTCCGCATTTCTGGTGAAATACCTCCACACCGAAGAGCTGATTTTTTTGGTATTTTCACCTGGCATGTCAACGGCCATATTCCTCCCACGGACAACAGGTGTCTCCCCGGGTGCCTGACTTAAACAAACCACCTCACCATCAGAATCCTCCTGGTCAATTTCCTCCCCAGCGCCAGCAACACCCATATCCTCCTCATCCTGGTGTACTTCAACACTGACATCTTCAATCTGACTATCAGGAACTGGACTGCGGGTGCTCCTTCCAGCACTTGCAGGGGGCATGCAAATAGTGGAAGGCGCATGCTCTTCACGTCCAGTGTTGGGAAGGTCAGGCATCGCAAACGACACAATTGGACTCTCCTTGTGGATTTGGGATTTCAAAGAACGCACAGTTCTTTGCGGTGCTTTTGCCAGCTTGAGTCTTTTCAGTTTTCTAGCGAGAGGCTGAGTGCTTCCATCCTCATGTGAAGCTGAACCACTAGCCATGAACATAGGCCAGGGCCTCAGCCGTTCCTTGCCACTCCGTGTGGTAAATGGCATATTGGCAAGTTTACGCTTCTCCTCCGACAATTTTATTTTAGGTTTTGGAGTCCTTTTTTTTCTGATATTTGGTGTTTTGGATTTGACATGCTCTGTACTATGACATTGGGCATCGGCCTTGGCAGACGACGTTGCTGGCATTTCATCGTCTCGGCCATGACTAGTGGCAGCAGCTTCAGCACGAGGTGGAAGTGGATCTTGATCTTTCCCTAATTTTGGAACCTCAACTTTTTTGTTCTCCATATTTTATAGGCAGAACTAAAAGGCACCTCAGGTAAACAATGGAGATGGATGGATTGGATACTAGTATACAATTATGGACGGACTGCCACGGTTAGGTGGTATAAAAAAACCACGGTTAGGTGGTATATATTATAATAATAATACAATTATGGATGGACGGACTGCCTGCCGACTGCCGACACAGAGGTAGCCACAGCCGTGAACTACCGCACTGTACACTGGTTGATAAAGAGATAGTAGTATACTCGTAACAACTAGTATGACACTATGACGACGGTATAAAGAATGAAAAAAAAACCACGGTTAGGTGGTATATATTATAATAATAATACAATTATGGATGGACGGACTGCCTGCCGACTGCCGACACAGAGGTAGCCACAGCCGTGAACTACCGCACTGTACACTGGTTGATAAAGAGATAGTAGTATACTCGTAACAACTAGTATGACACTATGACGACGGTATAAAGAATGAAAAAAAAACCACGGTTAGGTGGTATATATTATAATAATAATACAATTATGGATGGACGGACTGCCTGCCGACTGCCGACACAGAGGTAGCCACAGCCGTGAACTACCGCACTGTACACTGGTTGATAAAGAGATAGTAGTATACTCGTAACAACTAGTATGACACTATGACGACGGTATAAAGAATGAAAAAAAAACCACGGTTAGGTGGTATATATTATAATAATAATACAATTATGGATGGACGGACTGCCTGCCGACTGCCGACACAGAGGTAGCCACAGCCGTGAACTACCGCACTGTACACTGGTTGATAAAGAGATAGTAGTATACTCGTAACAACTAGTATGACACTATGACGACGGTATAAAGAATGAAAAAAAAACCACGGTTAGGTGGTATATATTATAATAATAATACAATTATGGATGGACGGACTGCCTGCCGACTGCCGACACAGAGGTAGCCACAGCCGTGAACTACCGCACTGTACACTGGTTGATAAAGAGATAGTAGTATACTCGTAACAACTAGTATGACACTATGACGACGGTATAAAGAATGAAAAAAAAACCACGGTTAGGTGGTATATATTATAATAATAATACAATTATGGATGGACGGACTGCCTGCCGACTGCCGACACAGAGGTAGCCACAGCCGTGAACTACCGCACTGTACACTGGTTGATAAAGAGATAGTAGTATACTCGTAACAACTAGTATGACACTATGACGACGGTATAAAGAATGCAAAAAAAACCACAGTTAGGTGGTATATATTATAATAATAATACAATTATGGATGGACGGACTGCCTGCCGACTGCCGACACAGAGGTAGCCACAGCCGTGAACTACCGCACTGTACACTGGTTGATAAAGAGATAGTAGTATACTCGTAACAATTAGGATGACACTATGACGGTATAAAGAATGAAAAAAAAACCACGGTTAGGTGGTAGGTATATAATAATAAATAATACAATTCTGGTCGGACGGACTGCCTGCCGTGTGCCGACACAGAGGTAGCCACAGCCGTGAACTACCGCACTGTACACTGGTTGATAAAGAGATAGTAGTATACTCGTAACAATTAGGATGACACTATGACGGTATAAAGAATGAAAAAAAAACCACGGTTAGGTGGTAGGTATATAATAATAAATAATACAATTCTGGTCGGACGGACTGCCTGCCGTGTGCCGACACAGAGGTAGCCACAGCCGTGAACTACCGCACTGTACACTGGTTGATAAAGAGATAGTAGTATACTCGTAACAATTAGGATGACACTATGACGGTATAAAGAATGAAAAAAAAACCACGGTTAGGTGGTAGGTATATAATAATAAATAATACAATTCTGGTCGGACGGACTGCCTGCCGTGTGCCGACACAGAGGTAGCCACAGCCGTGAACTACCGCACTGTACACTGGTTGATAAAGAGATAGTAGTATACTCGTAACAATTAGGATGACACTATGACGGTATAAAGAATGAAAAAAAAACCACGGTTAGGTGGTAGGTATATAATAATAAATAATACAATTCTGGTCGGACGGACTGCCTGCCGTGTGCCGACACAGAGGTAGCCACAGCCGTGAACTACCGCACTGTACACTGGTTGATAAAGAGATAGTAGTATACTCGTAACAATTAGGATGACACTATGACGGTATAAAGAATGAAAAAAAAACCACGGTTAGGTGGTAGGTATATAATAATAAATAATACAATTCTGGTCGGACGGACTGCCTGCCGTGTGCCGACACAGAGGTAGCCACAGCCGTGAACTACCGCACTGTACACTGGTTGATAAAGAGATAGTAGTATACTCGTAACAATTAGGATGACACTATGACGGTATAAAGAATGAAAAAAAAACCACGGTTAGGTGGTAGGTATATAATAATAAATAATACAATTCTGGTCGGACGGACTGCCTGCCGTGTGCCGACACAGAGGTAGCCACAGCCGTGAACTACCGCACTGTACTGTGTCTGCTGCTAATATAGACTGGTTGATATTTAAAGAGATATTAGTAGTATACAACAATACTATACTGGTGGTCAGGCACTGGTCACCACTCCTGCAGCAAAAGTGTGCACTGTTAATTAATATAATTGTACTCCTGGCTCCTGCTAACAACCTGCAGTGCTCCCCAGTCTCCCCCACAATTAATTATAAGCTTTTAATTTATACATTGATGACTGTGCAGCACACTGGGCTGAGCTGAGTGCACACAGACTGAGTCACACTGTGTGACTGACTGTGCTGTGTATCGTTTTTTTTTTCAGGCAGAGAACGGATATAGCAGAGAGAAGTGAACGGATATATTATATTAAATAAAAGTTAACTAGCAACTGCACTGGTCACTGACTGTGGTAAACTAACTCTGTCTGCGACTCTGCACAATCTCTCTCTATCTAATCTATCTATCTCTATTCTAATGGAGAGGACGCCAGACACGTCCTCTCCCTATCAATCTCAATGCACGAGTGAAAATGGCGGCGACGCGCGGCTCCTTATATAGAATCCGAGTCTCGCGATAGAATCCGAGCCTCGCGAGAATCCGACAGCGTCATGATGACGTTCGGGCGCGCTCGGGTTAACCGAGCAAGGCGGGAAGATCCGTGTCGCTCGGACCCGTGGAAAAAAAAGTGAAGTTCGTGCGGGTTCGGATTCAAAGAAACCGAACCCGCTCATCTCTAGTTTATACAAAGTCACACATAATCAAAGATCAATACGGAAACCCTGCCATAAAATAATAACTCATATTCTAATGTGAATGTAATAACTTTAAATAAGGAGTGATATCACATTTCCCTTATGTCAGTCACACAAAAGACAGGAGCCTCAAACCAGTGGCCAGTGTAGTGGAGTCTGTGAGGTCATGCTGTGATGTCATAATGGGCCTCAAACCAGAAAGAACCAGTGCTGGCTGGCCTGGTGGGGTCTGTGAGGTCATGCTGTGATGTCATAATGGTATCAACTGCCTATATCCCGGCTTGGCTGCTGCCTCCCTCATTCTCCTTCAATACCTGGAGACACAAAGCTCACCGGCAGGAGTAGAAACAACTGGCAGGAGAAACATACTTGGCTGAGGTTAGTAACTGGACAAAGACAAGGGCAGCTTAGTTAGATGTGGCAGCAGACTTAGATGCCCATTTATCAGCTATTCAAAACCTGTTGCAAATGTGCTCCAGTCAATCAGCTCCCAGCTGTCATGTGTTTAAAAATGACAGTTGGGAGCTGATTGACTGGAGCAACATTTATCATACGGAATGAGTTTTAAACAGCTAAAAATCATTGATAAATGGGCAACAAGAATCAGAGGGGAATAGAAATGATTGCTTTAATGATTTAATAAGACAGAAAATAGGATACAGATACTGCACATTAAACTGGAAACAAATACATAGAAAATGAAATTATGTCATAGCTGGTGCTTATTTAAACAATACTATCATGTTTTATTTAAAATGTTTTGTATTATACATGTGTATGTTAGTTTATTATAGTGGTCACTGAGGTTTTTCATGATGGTTTCATCTTCTGCCACTGAAACCAAACTACGGAGCTATTTATGTACTGAGAAATCCTCACCGCTCTCCTGGTTTCCTTATTACACACTGAGCCATAGAGTACATCAGCAATACATGGCCACCATTAATAGTAATCTAGGGGGAGATCTCTCATCCCTTCTAATGATGGGAGGTGTTGCCTATAGCAACAATCCGATGTTAACTACTGTATCATTGCATGGAGTATACTAGATAAATATTAGCTAGAAGATAATTGGTTGCTATGGGCAACAGCTCCATTTATACTCTTTAGAAGGTTTGATAAGTCTGAAAATATTAGGGAAGGCAGAAAGTAGGTTTATGTCGGACACCGCAGATGATTTTACAAATTCCAACAATGAATGTGTTCTCAGCTTACATAAGTATAATAGTAACCGGTGAAATGGACTGTCCAGAAAGGCCATTATACAGCTTACAGTTTCAGGTTCTAGTTGATCTTAAATATGAATGTATATCCCTAAATACTGTAGTAGATGTTACTTACAATTGTAAATGCATTGCAAGGCATCTAACACTGTCTACTCTTCATCTTTCTCCACACCAGCACTATGGCCCCGAGATGGATGATCACACTGTGGGAGTCGATAACTGCCTGCTGTCCATGCAGAAGATACAGGAGCTGGAATGCTCAGAGAAGAGATGCCCACTTGCCTCGCCATACCAGGCTTGAGGAAGAAATGCCTCCAACCAAGCCAGTGGGTTATGATCACTCTGATGGCAGTTTATCCAAAAAACTATCTCCCAGTGAGAAGAACAAGGATCGCCAGATTAAAGTCCTCGATCTCATTAACAAACAGTTAGTCGAGGAGAACAACTTGTTAGCGGCAGAAAACACCTTATTAAAACTGAAGGTTGAAATGCTTAAAGACACGCTAACGAAGGTCATAGAGCTGTTGTAGGCCCCTGTGTAACTCCGCCGCTGTTACGGAGGCTCACCCAGTAGCTGACCAGTAACCATGGATTCTTATCTTTATGCACTCACCTATTAGAGTAGGGGGAAATATGCACTGAGAGGTTTTTGTAATCTTCTAATCGAAAAGGAGCGACCTTTCTTTTTTGAAGTCTGCAGAAATCTGTCAGTGTGTATTTTCCACCTTTTCTCACCTTCTCTAATAGGTAAGTACATAAAAACAATGTTCCATGGCCAACATCTACTGGTTACAGCTTACTGTGGTTATACCTGGTAGTTAATCTTTACATCATTAAAGAGCCAGAGCAAAGATATTGTCTTCAGTGCATTCTTGTCTCTATTTAATGTAGTTGTAGTGAGAAATATATTGTATGTCTAGCTAAATATATAACTATATTAATTATTCATAATATAAAAAAATATTCCATTATCACCAGTAAGGGGTGGGTGTAAGTCCCGATACTAATGGTGACTGTGGATGGAGATACTCGGCGGGACGTCCTTCTGTGTGAAGACAAACAGATAACCGGCATATACGGCGGATATATGCATTACATACATAGTAACATAGTATCTAAGGTTGAAAAAAGACAATTGTCCATCGAGTTCAACCTATTTGTGGTCTCCAATGCAGGATTATTTGGTCTAAAATTTTGACTGATGCTGATGTCTGCCATAGCGTTCTATCCCTCTTTTTATAGTAACTATAGTGCGTGACTATGCACCATAACCCTGGATATCCTTATCCATTAGGAATTTATCTAACCCATTCTCAAAGGTGTTGACTGAGTCCGCCATTAAAACCCCCTCAGACGTTTTGTCCTTACCGTGAAAAAGCCTTTACGCTGTATTGTGCGGAATCTCCTCTCCTCTAACCTGAGCGAGTGTCCACGAGTCCTCTGTGTTGATCTAACTGAAAACAGGTCCCGCTCTGTGTATTGTTCCCTTATATATTTGTAGATGTTGATCATGTTGCCTCTTAGTCTCCTCTTTTCCAGTGTAAACATGCCTAGTCTTGCAAGCCTTTCCTCGTATTCCAGTGTCTCCATGCCATTAATTAGTTTGGTCGCCTGCCTCTGAACCTTTTCTAGCTCCAGGATATCCTTTTTGTAGTATGGTGCCCAGAATTGTACACAATATTCAAGGTGTGGCCTCACTAGTGATTTATATAACGGGAGTATAACACTCTCGTCCCTTGCATCAATTCCCCATTTTATGCATGCTAATATCTTATTAGCCTTCTTTGCTGCAATCCTACTTTGGGTATTGCTGCTTAGTTTGCTATCTATAAGGACACCTAAGTCCTTTTCCAGTACAGAATCCCCTAATGTTACCCCATTTCGTATGTAGGTGTTATTTTTGTTGTTGTTGTTGTTGTTACCACAGTGCATTAACTTACACTTGTCTGTATTGAAGCGCATTCTCCATTTCGCTGCCCATGCTTCTAATTTAACTAAGTCGTTCTGAAGCGATTCAGCATCCTCCTCCGTATTTATAGCCTTACACAATTTGGTATCATCTGCAAAAATTGACACCATGCTCTTTAGACCTTCTGTTAGGTCATTAATGAAAATATTGAACAACTAGGTGATTCATCGCGCCCTACGGGCGCTGTTCACATCGTCGCAAGGGGATGCGCCCCTTTAACCCCTGAACGCCTTTCTGGCATCCAATAATTATATTATATGGAGTATTACCATTGCACGACGAAAGGGAGTCCGATGGGGAGGGGGCGGGGTAGTGGGGGATGTGGATGGGAGAGGGGTCCGGATGCGCTGCGGTTGGGGAGGGGCAGGTGCAGGTGTCGCAGATAGGGTGAGGGGTTCCGGAGGTGCTGCGGGTGGGGAAGGGGGGGTTCTGTGGGTGGGTTAGGGGGTCCGGAGTTCGCCACAGGTTGGGGAGGGGCGGGTGTAGGGGTGTCACGGATGGGGGAGGAGGTCTGTGGGCACTGCGGGTGGGGGAAGGGCCAGGTGCGGGGGTCCCATGGGTGGGGGAAGGGTGAGTGTGGGAGTATAATGGGGTATAGATAATAGGGTGGGGTACACTGTAGGGGGTATATATAATGGGGATGGGTACATTGTGTGGGGTATATATAATGGGGATGGATACACTGTCGGGGAGTATATACAATGGGGATGGGAATACGTTGGGGGGAATATATAACGGGGATGGGTACACGTTGAGGGGTATATGTAATGGGGATGGGTACACTGTGGTGGGTATATGTAATGGGGAAGGGGTATGTATGATGGGGTCGGGGTATCGGGGGAGACTTCCTGCCGCGGATCCCTCAACTTACCTGGCCAGCTTGCCTCTCGACATCCCGCTGGCTTTAGCTTCTCCTTCTCGGTCCCGCATGCAGGTGGCGCCAGAGCTGTCACTGGGTCAGTCCGGGGACTGGCATGAGGCCTACACCGCCACCCAGCCTGGAGTCTGAGGATGCAGCCGGGGTACAGCGGGAAACACGGAGTGGAGGCCATCTGGGCTGGGAGAGGAGTCAGCAGGGAGAGCGGAATCCAGCAGCCAGGGCACAGGGACCACAGAGCTGCCCCAGTCCTACACATAGCCCCATACTCTGGGGGTTACAGTGCTGCCAGTACCGCATGCTGGGGGTTATAGCAGGGACGTGCGGTGAGGTGTTTGGCCAGATATTTGCCCAGATTTGTGACTCATTTCCTAACTTTGTGTGACTCCGCCCAGCGCTATACACTGAGTCACAGATGTGGGCAAATATATAGGAGATGGGGGGGCAGGGGGAGATGTGTGTACAGCAGGTATATAGATGTGGAGGGAGTACATAGGGCAGGTATATGTGAGCGGGGGGGTATATAGGGCTGGCACAGGTAGGTATGAGTGTACAGCAGGTATATATGTGTGTATGGAGTGGGTACGCAGGGCAGGCAGGTATGTGTGTGTGTGTGTGTGTGTGTGTGTGTGTGTGTGTGTGTGTGTGTGATGTGTGTACAGTAGGTATATATGTGTATGTGGAGGGGTAGATGTGTGTGTACAGCAGGTATATACATGTGTGGGGAGTAGATGTGTGTACAGCAGGTATATATGTGGGGGGGGTAGATGTGTGCACAGCAGGTATATATGTGTCTGTGGAGGGAGAGCATAGGGCAGGTAGGTACGTGTATGTGGGCACATAGGGCAGGTAGTTATGTGTGTGCGCGTACATAGGGCAGGTGTATATGAGTGGGGGGTAGATGTTTGTACAGCAGGCATATAGATGTGTGGAGGGAGTACAGAGTATTGATGAGCGGGTTCGGTTTCGAACCCCCCCGAACTTCACGCTTTTTACACGGGTCCGAGGCAGATCTTCCCGCCTTGCTCGGCTTACCCGAGCGCGCCCGAACGTCATCATCCCGCTGTCGGATTCTCGCGAGGCTCGGATTCTATCGCGAGACTCGGATTCTATATATGGAGCCGCGCGTCGCCGCCATTTTCACACGTGCATTGAGATTGATAGGGAGAGGACGTGGCTGGCGTCCTCTCCGTTTAGAATAGAAATAGATAGTGAGAGTGAGACACTTGATTTACTGGAGCTTAGGAGTACTCAGAGAGTGCAGAGTTTACTAGTGACTGACCAGTGACCACCAGTGCAGTTTTATTATTATTTAATATAATCCGTTCTCTTCCTGAAAAAAAACGATGCACAGTGACCCAGTATACCATATCTGTGCTCAGCCTCAGTGTGCTGCATCATCTATGTATATCTGACTGTGCTGAGTGCTCACTGCTCACACAGCTTAATTGTGGGGGAGACTGGGGAGCAGTTATAGCAGGAGTACATATATTTAACAGTGCACACTTTTGCTGCCAGAGTGCCACTGCCAGTGTGACTGACCAGTGACCAGTGACCACCAGTATATTGTGATTGTCTGCCTGAAAAAGTTAAACACTCGTCGTGTGGTGTTTTTATTCTATAAACGCATTCTGCTGACAGTGTCCAGCAGGTCCGTCATTATATAATATATACCTGTCCGGCTGCAGTAGTGATATATATATATTTTTTATATCATTATCATCCAGTCTATATTAGCAGCAGACGCAGTACGGTAGTCCACGGCTGTAGCTACCTCTGTGTCGGCAGTCGCTCTTCCATCCATAATTGTATACCACCTACCTGTTGTGTTTTTTTTTTTCCTATCTTCTTGATACTAGTAGCTTACTTTAGGAGTCTGCAGTGCTGACAGTGTCCAGCAGGTCCGTCATTATATAATATATACCTGTCCGGCTGCAGTAGTGATATATATATATTTTTTTATATCATTATCATCCAGTCTATATTAGCAGCAGACGCAGTACGGTAGTCCACGGCTGTAGCTACCTCTGTGTCGGCAGTCGCTCGTCCATCCATAATTGTATACCACCTACCTGTTGTGTTTTTTTTTTTTCTATCTTCTTGATACTAGTAGCTTACTTTAGGAGTCTGCAGTGCTGACAGTGTCCAGCAGGTCCGTCATTATATAATATATACCTGTCCGGCTGCAGTAGTGATATATATATATTTTTTATATCATTATCATCCAGTCTATATTAGCAGCAGACGCAGTACAGTAGTCCACGGCTGTAGCTACCTCTGTGTCGGCAGTCGCTCGTCCATCCATAATTGTATACCACCTACCTGTGGTGTTTTTTTTTTTCTATCTTCTTGATACTAGTAGCTTACTTTAGGAGTCTGCAGTGCTGACAGTGTCCAGCAGGTCCGTCATTATATAATATATACTTGTCCGGCTGCAGTAGTGATATATATATATATATTATATCATTATCATCCAGTCTATATTAGCAGTAGACGCAGTACGGTAGTCCACGGCTGTAGCTACCTCTGTGTCGGCAGTCGCTCGTCCATCCATAATTGTATACCACCTACCTGTGGTGTTTTTTTTTCTATCTTCTTGATACTAGTAGCTTACTTTAGGAGTCTGCAGTGCTGACAGTGTCCAGCAGGTCCGTCATCATATAATATATACCTGTCCGGCTGCAGTAGTGATATATATATATTTTTTATATCATTATCATCCAGTCTATATTAGCAGCAGACGCAGTACGGTAGTCCACGGCTGTAGCTACCTCTGTGTCGGCAGTCGCTAGTCCATCCATAAGTATACTAGTATCCATCTATCTCCATTGTTTACCTGAAGTGCCTTTTAGTTGTGCCTATTAAAATATGGAGAACAAAAATGTTGAGGTTCCAAAAATAGGGAAAGATCAAGATCGACTTCCACCTCGTGCTGAAGCTGCTGCCACTAGTCATGGCCGAGACGATGAAATGCCATCAAAGTCGTCTGCCAAGGCCGATGCCCAATGTCATAGTACAGAGCATGTAAAATCCAAAACACCAAATATCAGTAAAAAAAAGGACTCAAAAATCTAAAATAAAATTGTCGGAGGAGAAGCGTAAACTTGCCAATATGCCATTTACCACACGGAGTGGCAAGGAACGGCTGAGGCCCTGGCCTATGTTCATGGCTAGTGGTTCAGCTTCACATGAGGATGGAAGCACTCAGCCTCTCGCTAGAAAAATGAAAAGACTTAAGCTGGCAAAAGCACAGCAAAGAACTGTGCGTTTTTCGAAATCACAAATCCACAAGGAGAGTCCAATTGTGTCGTTTGCGATGCCTGACCTTCCCAACACTGGACGTGAAGAGCATGCGCCTTCCACCATTTGCACGCCCCCTGCAAGTGCTGGAAGGAGCACCCGCAGTCCAGTTCCTGATAGTCAGATTGAAGATGTCAGTGTTGAAGTACACCAGGATGAGGAGGATATGGGTGTTGCTGGCGCTGGGGAGGAAATTGACCAGGAGGATTCTGATGGTGAGGTGGTTTGTTTAAGTCAGGCACCTGGGGAGACACCTGTTGTCCGTGGGAGGAATAGGGCCATTGACATGCCTGGTGAAAATACCAAAAAAATCAGCTCTTCGGTGTGGAAGTATTTCAACAGAAATGCGGGCAACATTTGTCAAGCCGTGTGTTGCCTTTGTCAAGCTGTAATAAGTAGGGGTAAGGACGTTAACCATCTCGGAACATCCTCCCTTATACGTCACCTGCAGCGCATTCATCATAAGTCAGTGACAAGTTCAAAAACTTTGGGCGACAGCGGAAGCAGTCCACTGACCAGTAAATCCCTTCCTCTTGTAACCAAGCTCACGCAAACCACCCCACCAACTCCCTCAGTGTCAATTTCCTCCTTCCCCAGGAATGCCAATAGTCCTGCAGGCCATGTCACTGGCAATTCTGACGAGTCCTCTCCTGCCTGGGATTCCTCCGATGCATCCTTGCGTGTAACGCCTACTGCTGCTGGCGCTGCTGTTGTTACTGCTGGGAGTCGATGGTCATCCCAGAGGGGAAGTCGTACTCGTAAGACCACTTTTACTACTTCCACCAAGCAATTAACTGTCCAACAGTCCTTTGCGAGGAAGATGAAATATCACAGCAGTCATCCTGCTGCAAAGCGGATAACTGAGGCCATGGCATCCTGGGCGGTGAGAAACGTGGTTCCGGTATCCATCATTACTGCAGAGCCAACTAGAGACTTGTTGGAGGTACTGTGTCCCTGGTACCAAATACCATCTAGGTTCCATTTCTCTAGGCAGGCGATACCGAAAATGTACACAGACCTCAGAAAAAGACTCACCAGTGTCCTAAAAAATGCAGTTGTACCCAATGTCCACTTAACCACGGACATGTGGACAAGTGGAGCAGGGCAGGCTCAGGACTATATGACTGTGACAGCCCACTGGGTAGATGTATGGACTCCCGCCGCAAGAACAGCAGCGGCGGCACCAGTAGCAGCATCTCGCAAACGCCAACTCTTTCCTAGGCAGGCTACGCTTTGTATCACCGCTTTCCAGAATACGCACACAGCTAAAAACCTCTTACGGCAACTGAGGAAGATCATCGCAGAATGGCTTACCCCAATTGGACTCTCCTGTGGATTTGTGGCATCGGACAACGCCAGCAATATTGTGTGTGCATTAAATCTGGGCAAATTCCAGCACGTCCCATGTTTTGCACATACCTTGAATTTGGTGGTGCAGAATTATTTAAAAAACGAGAGGGGCGTGCAAGAGATGCTGTCGGTGGCCAGAAGAATTGCGGGACACTTTCGGCGTACAGGCACCACGTACAGAAGACTGGAGCACCACCAAAAACGCCTGAACCTGCCCTGCCATCATCTGAAGCAAGAAGTGGTAACGAGGTGGAATTCAACCCTCTATATGCTTCAGAGGTTGGAGGAGCAGCAAAAGGCCATTCAAGCCTATACAACTGAGCACGATATAGGAGGTGGAATGCACCTGTCTCAAGCGCAGTGGAGAATGATTTCAACGTTGTGCAAGGTTCTGCAACCTTTTGAACTTGCCACACGTGAAGTCAGTTCAGACACTGCCAGCCTGAGTCAGGTCATTCCCCTCATCAGGCTTTTGCAGAAGAAGCTGGAGACATTGAAGGAGGAGCTAACACAGAGCGATTCCGCTAGGCATGTGGGACTTGTGGATGGAGCCCTTAATTCGCTTAACAAGGATTCACGGGTGGTCAATCTGTTGAAATCAGAGCACTACATTTTGTCCACCGTGCTCGATCCTAGATTTAAAACCTACCTTGGATCTCTCTTTCCGGCAGACACAAGTCTGCTGGGGTTCAAAGAACTGCTGGTGACAAAATTGTCAAGTCAAGCGGAACGCGACCTGTCAACATCTCCTCCTTCACATTCTCCCGCAACTGGGGGTGCGAGGAAAAGGCTCAGAATTCCGAGCCCACCCGCTGGCGGTGATGCAGGGCAGTCTGGAGCGACTGCTGATGCTGACATCTGGTCCGGACTGAAGGACCTGACAACGATTACGGACATGTCGTCTACTGTCACTGCATATGATTCTCTCCCCATTGAAAGAATGGTGGAGGATTATATGAGTGACCGCATCCAAGTAGGCACGTCAGACAGTCCGTACTTATACTGGCAGGAAAAAGAGGCAATTTGGAGGCCCTTGCACAAACTGGCTTTATTCTACCTAAGTTGCCCTCCCACAAGTGTGTATTCCGAAAGAGTGTTTAGTGCCGCCGCTCACCTTGTCAGCAATCGGCGTACGAGGTTACATCCAGAAAATGTGGAGAAGATGATGTTCATTAAAATGAATTATAATCAATTCCTCCGTGGAGACATTGACCAGCAGCAATTGCCTCCACAAAGTACACAGGGAGCTGAGATGGTGGATTCCAGTGGGGACGAATTGATAATCTGTGAGGAGGGGGATGTACACGGTGATATATCGGAGGATGATGATGAGGTGGACATCTTGCCTCTGTAGAGCCAGTTTGTGCAAGGAGAGATTAATTGCTTCTTTTTTTGGTGGGGGTCCAAACCAACCCGTCATTTCAGTCACAGTCGTGTGGCAGACCCTGTCACTGAAATGATGGGTTGGTTAAAGTGTGCATGTCCTGTTTATACAACATAAGGGTGGGTGGGAGGGCCCAAGGACAATTCCATCTTGCACCTCTTTTTTCTTTCATTTTTCTTTGCGTCATGTGCTGTTTGGGGAGTAGTTTTTGGAAGGGCCATCCTGCGTGACACTGCAGTGCCACTCCTAGATGGGCCAGGTGTTTGTGTCGGCCACTTGGGTCGCTTATCTTAGTCACACAGCTACCTCATTGCGCCTCTTTTTTTCTTTGCGTCATGTGCTGTTTGGGGGGAGTTTTTTGGAAGGGCCATCCTGCGTGACACTGCAGTGCCACTCCTAGATGGGCCAGGTGTTTGTGTCGGCCACTTGGGTCGCTTATCTTAGTCACACAGCTACCTCATTGCGCCTCTTTTTTTCTTTGCGTCATGTGCTGTTTGGGGGGTGTTTTTTGGAAGGGCCATCCTGCGTGACACTGCAGTGCCACTCCTAGATGGGCCAGGTGTTTGTGTCGGCCACTTGGGTCGCTTATCTTAGTCACACAGCTACCTCATTGCGCCTCTTTTTTTCTTTGCGTCATGTGCTGTTTGGGGGGTGTTTTTTGGAAGGGCCATCCTGCGTGACACTGCAGTGCCACTCCTAGAAGGGCCAGGTGTTTGTGTCGGCCACTTGGGTCGCTTATCTTAGTCACACAGCTACCTCATTGCGCCTCTTTTTTTCTTTGCGTCATGTGCTGTTTGGGGGGTGTTTTTTGGAAGGGCCATCCTGCGTGACACTGCAGTGCCACTCCTAGATGGGCCAGGTGTTTGTGTCGGCCACTAGGGTCGCTTATCTTAGTCACACAGCTACCTCATTGCGCCTCTTTTTTTTCTTCTTTGCGTCATGTGCTGTTTGGGGAGTAGTTTTTTGAAGGGCCATCCTGCGTGACACTGCAGTGCCACTCCTAGATGGGCCAGGTGTTTGTGTCGGCCACTTGGGTCGCTGAGCTTAGTCATCCAGCGACCTCGGTGCAAATTTTAGGACTAAAAATAATATTGTGAGGTGTGAGGTGTTCAGAATAGACTGAAAATGAGTGGAAATTATGGTTATTGAGGTTAATAATACTTTGGGATCAAAATGACCCCCAAATTCTATGATTTAACCCAAAACACGGCCGCGGAACCGAACCCAAAACCAAAACACAAAACCCGAAAAATTTCCGGTGCTCATCACTAGTACAGAGGGCAGGTATATTAGAGTGGTGGGGTATATAGGGCAGGCATAGGTAGGTATGAGTGTGCAGCAGGTATATGTGTGTGTATGGAGTGGGTACATAGGGCAGGCAGGTATGTGTGTGTGGGGGGTAGATGTGTGTACAGCAGGTATATATATGTGTGTGTAGGGGGTAGATGTGTGTACAGCAGGTATATATATGTGTGAGGGGTAGATGTGTGTACAGCAGGTATATATATGTGTGGGGGGATAGATGTGCGTACAGCACATATATATTTATGTGTCTGTGTGTGGGGGGGAAGATGTGTATACAGCAGGTATATATATGTGTGCGGGGGGGGCGTATGTGTACAGCAGGTAACTATATATATATATGTGTGTGTGTGTGTGTGTGTGTGTGTGTGTGTGTGTGTGTGTGTGTGTGTGTGTGTGTGTGTGTGTGTGTGTGTGTGTGTGTGTGTGTGGGGTGGGTGTGTGTACAGCAGGTATATACTGTATGTGTGTATGGAGGGAGTACATACGGCATGTACAGGTATATACACATAGTGTGGGGAAGGGAGGAGATGCTGCAGCCGCTGTGTACTGCGGGTCACTTGCTTGTCTCCGTCTTCTGGCGGCGGCTCCCCGCTCTCATCCTACCCGGGTGGCTCCGTCCTCCGCTGCCACCGCCTCACAGTCATCCTACCCGGGCGGCTCCGTCCTCCGCTGCCGCCGCCTCACAGTCATCCTACCCGGGCGGCTCCATCCTCCGCTGCCTCACAGTGACTGGTCGAGCCTCTTGCCGCCGCGGCCGTTACCCGTCCTCCTCCTCCAGGCAATCATACAGTGGCCAGTTGCCTGCTTTTTCCTCCTATAGCTTAGGCCAGATCTGTGACTCTGATTCCGCCCAGCGTTAGCAAATGAGGCACAAAGTCACAGATCTGGGCTAATATATAGGAGATAGCGATCCTAACACTGAGCCTTGTGGCACACCACTTAGCACTTCAGTCCAATTTGAAAAAGATCCATTAACGATAACGCGCTGCTCCCTATTATCTAACCAATTTTTGATCCAAGTGCATATTGTGCTTCCTAGCCCTATTTCATGTAGCTTGTAGATACGTCGCATGTGTGGTACAGTGTCGAAAGCTTTAGCAAAGTCTAAAAAATTACATCCACCTCTTTACCTTGATCGAGGTTTGCACTTACTGTTTCAGAAAAGCCAAGTAAGTTGGTTTGACAGGATCTGTCCTTCACAAATCCATGTTGATTCCTTATAATGACCTTATTGGCTTCAATGAACTTCTGAATACTATCCCTTAGAATACCTTCCAATACTTTCCCCACTATAGATATAAGACTAACTGGTCTAGAATTAATTACCTGGTGCAGCTTTACTTCCCTTTTTGAATGTAGGCACTACTTCCGCTATACGCCAGTCTTTGGGAACCATACCTGATATTACTGAATCCTTAAAGATCAAAAATAGCCGTTTTGCAAGTTCAGAGTGAAGCTCCATTAGAACCCTTGGGTGAATTCCATCGGGACCCGGTGACTTATTAATCTTTAAACGTTTTAATCGGTCACAGACTACCTTCTCGCTTAAATAAGTACCTATCAGTGGGATATTCTCATTATTGAGATTGTGTGTTAGTCCCTGAATTGGGTCCTCTCCAGTAAATACTGTTGAAAAAAACTCATTGAGTGTGTCCGCTATGTCATTATCATTTTTGCTTAAGACTCCCAACTTGTCTTTTAAAGGGCCTATACTCTCCTTCTTTAATCTCTTGCTATTAATGTATTTAAATAATTTTTTGGGATTCGCTTTGCTTTACTTTGCTACTAGTTTTTCAGTTTCTACTTTAGCCGCTCTTATTTCCTTTTTGCTTATTTTGTTACAGTGTTTATAGTGCTGAAATTACTTTCCCATCAGATTTGTATTCTCTAAATGCTCGCCTTTTCTTGCCCATAAGATCCTTTATCTTTTTGTTAAGCCACATCGGTTTATGATTTTTAGTTTTTTTGCTGTTCGTAGGAATACATTTGAGAGTATTTTTAGCTAGCAGGGATTTTAGTACATCCCATTTCTCTGTGGTATTTTTTCCTAAAAACAAACCTTCCCATTCAATGTCCCTGAAAAATACCCTCATCATTTCAAAGTTGGCTTTGCTAAAGCTTAGACTCCTAGTTGAGCCAGTATAGGACTGTTTATGAAAACTGATGTTTTTACTGTTTACACTGTGATCAGCTTGTGTGTCCATCGGACACACATAGCTGATCACTCCGCCGGGTCCCCGCTCAGCTTTCTCTGCCAGGGGCAGAGAAAGCAGGGCAAATGCCACATTATCGCAGTGCTGCCCTGTGAACCCTGAGCTGGTGAGATTATCACAGGGCACACTGCGGTATTTTATCACATTTTGGGGGGGGAATGCGATGTGGGTTACTAAAAAAAAGTGAATTAAAGGGATTGGAGCAGTTTTTCATGAAAACTGCTCCAAATGCCCTTTAATACATTCAGGTGATACTAAAATAATGTGAAAAGGGTGTGAAAACACCTTTTTTCACATTATTTTAGTAAAAATAATGTTAATAAATTGACCCCTAAGGCTGTAATGTGTTCTCATGTTCTAAGACAGTACCTTGTATTCCGGGTTGGACTGGCCATTTTGTACTTCTGTCAAATGGCAGTGGCCCGATGGGCCGGTACGACCACACAGAGAGCGGGACTGGCCAAGCAGCACGGCCTTCCGACTCTCTGCTCTGACGCTGGCTGCATTTGTGGTACCCACGTGTGGGATACCCCTACTGTCCCCCTACTAGTTTTCATAACAGCCAGCGCTGCCTGCAGGGACCTGTCAGCTACATAGGCACTGACAGTGTCGAGATCCCCTGCCCCAGTTGCCTAGCAACAACATGCGGGAAGAGCCGTGATGGAGGGCACCAGGACCCAGGAAAACCGTACTGCTGGTCTGCCCAGGCGCGGGAACTTGGAGTGTCAGGATTGGAAGGGAAGCTGCGCGCCAAGAAGAGGAGGAGGGCAGAGAGTGATCCGGCGCACGGGAGCACGGCCGCGGGAGAAGAGAGGAAGCCGACTCAGGGAAAGAGATAGGGTATTGAGATGATGTTTAATATATGCAATTGCTCCAAGTGAGAATTGAGTTATAGCGGTGACTGATATTTTCAGCGCAATAAATGGTTGTCACCGCCCCTATGTGTAGTGGTCCTTGAGTATATTGTGTTTGGGTTGTCCTTCCGGGGTTCTCCTGGTTCTTCTGCCCCAGCCTTACAGGTGACGGAAAGAATAGTCGCTGGCCTCGACATCGTTGAAGAGTGGATACGGCCGAACACGAAGACGACCGAGCTTCAGGTACGAACCCACTTTAGAGCGACATCACACTTTCATACAGAAAGACGAGGGCCTGCATCTAGTCCAGACCCCCCCCCCCCCCGACTCATTGCACGCCCCTGTGAATCGCCCCCTCCACCATGGCCATGGCCCTTTTGTCATGCGTGTGACTGCTGTGCATGTCACAGTGATGTGCTGGGGCTGCTTCATGGCCCCAGTCTGTCCCTGCTTGTGTTCCATGCAAAATTCACCATCATTTCCAATGACTCAGATTCCTGATGTCTCCAAATTGAAAAGTTAGCCTGTCTGTGGCTTGAAATAATATACTGGGCCTGACTCTGAGTCGGACTCAGGGGAGTGATTATTTTTATTCTGCACATGCGTCTAAGTCTCACTGCACATGCGTCCAGATTCCGTGCGCGCTGAGCCACAGTTGCGATTGAGGCGCACGACTGGGTTGCAAAGATCCCTGGTTGAGCCTTATCCTGTGAAAATCTAATATACCATAATTGCCATACGCCATATTAGGTATCACTTATTAAGCAGACATTTATCTGGTGCCCAGACTAATATGCAGACATATACTGTATATGATGCTCAGTGTAACATGCAGACCAGTGGCGGAACTTGTAAATGGTGGGCATAGGTGCAAAAATATATTTTGACCCTCCTCCACCCTAACTCAAGCCCACAATATGCCACACGGCAGTGGGTGACAGGCAGAGGGTGACAGCGTAAGGCAGAGTGAGGCAAAGGGTGGCAACAGAAGGCAAGGGGAGGCAGAGGGTGACAGTGGAATGCAGGGGAGGCAAAGTGTGTCCGGGGTAGGCAGAGGGTGACAGGAGGAGGGTAACAGGGAGAGACAGTGGGCGACAGGGAGAGGCAGTGGGTGACAGGGGAAGGGTAACAGAGAGAGACAGTGGGTGACATGGAAAGACAGTGGGTGACAGGGGTACAAGCACAATATCCTGTGTGGTGTGGAGAAAAAGGGGTGTGTTCCTTGGTGGGGGCAGGAACACAATGGTTTCTGCTCTATCTGTGAGAGGGGCCCCCTTCCGAGTTTGGCACTCGGTCAGGCAGATGCTGACAGTGCCAGTTACACTGGGTGTGAGCTGCCTTTAATTCACAGACAGCAGTGACTCAGAAATAAATAATGTACAGCTGTCTGGTAATAATTATTGGAAGTATGTGGCTGTGATCATCAGTGCTGATAGGTGGCAGGACTTATCTATCAGTCTGGTACACACAAGGTCAACCCTGCCTACCTAAGGTAAGTAGCAGGTCCCTCAGACAGTGGGGCCCACCCCCCTCTCTGACTGGGCCACTCATCCGACATTGCTCAAAATAGTCTGTGAGGGAGCCAGGAGATAACACATTGCTGGTCTGGGCAGCAGAGTGCCCCTTAGTCCACAGTGCCCCGGTGCAATGCACCTGCTGCACCAATGGTAGTTCTGCATCTGATGCAGACTCTGTCGTATCTAATATCTTGTGTCAAATCTAACATGTTGCCCGTGACTTTATGCTAAGTATGATAATCAGACCCTCAGCTGGCTCGAGGTCAAATATAGACAAAAAAAATGTCAGATAAAGAACTGTAGTTGCAGAGTCTGCAAACTTTGTGTTTGCCAGTCAGTGATGTCGTAGGTTATGCCTGCATAAAGGTCTGGTTCAATGACAGGGGGTACTAAGGGGACACCTGTAGCAGCCCAAAGGTTCTAAGGGGCCCTGAGTTTTGGATGTTCCCCAACCACGCCGGGGACACATACCACTGGTATATACTGTATGAGTATTTACTGTAGAACAGCACAGTTTCGGTACAACAGTTGGAACAAAAGAAAACATAAGTACAGTAACAAACACCCCCCTACCCCCCAGGTATCCCCTGTGCTGTAGAAGAAGGAAACCTACAGAAGTACGCATGCACAAGAGGATGCACAATGGTGGGTGTTGTGAAATGAGGTTTGCAGTAGAGATGAGCGGGTTCGGTTCCTCGGAATCCGAACCCGCCCGAACTTCAGGTTTTTTTACACGGGGCCGAGCGACTCGGATCTTCCCGCCTTGCTCGGTTAACCCGAGCGCGCCCGAACGTCATCATCCCGCTGTCGGATTCTCGCGAGGCTCGTATTCTCTCGCGAGACTCGGATTCTATATAAGGAGCCGCGCGTCGCCGCCATTTTCACACGTGCATTGAGATTGATAGGGAGAGGACGTGGCTGGCGTCCTCTCCATTTAGACTAGAGTACTAGAGAGAGACACAAATTTTGGGGAGCATATTATTAGGAGGAGTACTACTTGCTGCTGATAGTGTGACCAGTGACCACCAGTTTAATTAATCCGTTCTCTGCCTGAAAAAAAACGATACACAGTGTGACACAGTCACATACCATATCTGTGCTCAGCCCAGTGTGCTGCATCATATGTAATACTGTATATCATTATCTGACTGTGCTGAGTGCTCACTGCTCACACAGCTTAATTGTGGGGGAGACTGGGGAGCAGTTATAGCAGGAGTACATATTTTAAGTACAGTGCACACTTTTGCTGCCAGAGTGCCACTGCCAGTGTGACTGACCAGTGTGACTGACCAGTGACCACTGACCACCAGTATTGTGATTGTCTGCTGACCACCAGTATATTGTGATTGTCTGCTGACCACCAGTATATTGTGATTTTCTGCCTGAAAAAGTTAAACACTCGTCGTGTGGTGTTTTTATAAACGCATTCTGCAGACAGTGTCCAGCAGGTCCGTCATTACATAATATATACCTGTCCGGCTGCAGTACTAGTGTGATATATATATATTTTAATTTTATCTCATTATCATTCAGTCTATATTAGCAGCAGACACAGTACGGTAGTCCACGGCTGTAGCTACCTCTGTGTCGGCAGTCGCTCGTCCATCCATAATTGTATAGCACCTACCCGTGTTTTTTTTTTTTTTTCTATCTTCTTGATACTAGTAGCTTACTTTAGGAGTCTGCAGTGCTGAGTCTGACAGACAGTGTCCAGCAGGTCCGTCATTACATAATATATACCTGTCCGGCTGCAGTACTAGTGTGATGTATATATATTTTAATTTTATCTCATTATCATTCAGTCTATATTAGCAGCAGACACAGTACGGTAGTCCACGGCTGTAGCTACCTCTGTGTCGGCAGTCGCTCGTCCATCAATAATTGTATACCACCTACCCGTGGTTTTTTTTTTTTCTATCTTCTTGATACTAGAAGCTTACTTTAGGAGTCTGCAGTGCTGACAGTGTCCAGCAGGTCCGTCATTACATAATATATACCTGTCCGGCTGCAGTACTAGTGTGATATATATATATATTTTAATTTTATCTCATTATCATCCAGTCTATATTAGCAGCAGACACAGTACGGTAGTCCACGGCTGTAGCTACCTCTGTGTCGGCAGTCGCTCGTCCATCCATAATTGTATACCACCTACCCGTGTTTTTTTTTTTTTTTCTATCTTCTTGATACTAGTAGCTTACTTTAGGAGTCTGCAGTGCTGAGTCTGACAGACAGTGTCCAGCAGGTCCGTCATTACATAATATATACCTGTCCGGCTGCAGTACTAGTGTGATATATATATATATTTTAATTTTATCTCATTATCATCCAGTCTATATTAGCAGCAGACACAGTACGGTAGTCCACGGCTGTAGCTACCTCTGTGTCGGCAGTCGCTCGTCATCCATAAGTATACTAGTATCTTTTTTCATTAATTTTTCTTTGCGTCATGTGCTGTTTGAGGAGTATTTTTTTGAAGGGCCATCCTGCGTGACACTGCAGTGCCACTCCTAGATGGGCCAGGTGTTTGTGTCGGCCACTAGGGTCGCTTATCTTACTCACACAGCTACCTCATTGCGCCTCTTTTTTTCTTTGCGTCATGTGCTGTTTGGGGAGTGTTTTTTGGAAGGGCCATCCTGCGTGACACTGCAGTGCCACTCCTAGATGGGCCAGGTGTTTGTGTCGGCCACTAGGGTCGCTTAGCTTACTCACACAGCTACCTCATTGCGCCTCTTTTTTTCTTTGCGTCATGTGCTGTTTGGGGAGTGTTTTTTGGAAGGGCCATCCTGCGTGACACTGCAGTGCCACTCCTAGATGGGCCAGGTGTTTGTGTCGGCCACTAGGGTCACTTAGCTTACTCACACAGCTACCTCATTGCGCCTCTTTTTTTCTTTGCGTCATGTGCTGTTTGGGGAGTGTTTTTTTGAAGGGCCATCCTGCGTGACACTGCAGTGCCACTCCTAGATGGGCCAGGTGTTTGTGTCGGCCACTAGGGTCGCTTAGCTTAGTCATCCAGCGACCTCGGTGCAAATTTTAGGACTAAAAATAATATTGTGAGGTGTGAGGTGTTCAGAATAGACTGAAAATGAGTGGAAATTATGGTTTTTGAGGTTAATAATACTTTGGGATCAAAATGACCCCCAAATTCTATGATTTAAGCAGTTTTTTAGGGTTTTTTGAAAAAAACACCCGAATCCAAAACACACCCGAATCCGACTAAAAAAATTCGGTGAGGTTTTGCCAAAACGCGGTCGAACCCAAAACACGGCCGCGGAACCGAACCCAAAACCAAAACACAAAACCCGAAAAATTTCAAGTGCACATCTCTAGTTTGCAGCCCTTTCCCCTTTGATCCAACCTCAGAGCAAGTGCTGCACCAACAAACCAGAGTGCTTTCCCTCTGAACAACAGCATGGTTTTGTGGCTTCAGAGAAAAAGCTAAGGGGTCTATTCATGAAACAGTGAAAAGAGTGGAGAAGTGAGTCTGTGGAGAAGTTGCCCATGGCAACCAATAAGCTGCTCCGTACAATTGTAATGCATGCAAATGATAAATGTTACTCCAATGCTGATTGGTTGCCATGGGCAACTTCTCCACTGGCTCACTTCTCCACACTTTTCACTGCTTCATAAAAAGACCCCTCAATCACTCCAATTTTTTTTTCACTTTACATTATTCAAGTGTAATGAAATAAGCTATTTCTAAGTCCATTTTCCAGAAACAAGTAATGTTACAATATAAAAAAGTATTTTATTCCTGCTCAGAGGCTAATTAAAATATTAGGCAGGCCCAAGCAGAGCAGGAACAGTGCAATCCAACAATAAAAATGTATTTTACCTATTCTGAGACAAAGCTACAGACTGTAATGAGGTGTGACTAATGGATAATAATTTATACTGTATCTAACCCTATTTACTGTGGTCACAGTATTATTGCACAGATATATTTATGCTGATGCAGAGTGAGACCAACATCATCTTGTGTAGAGACGGGATGGAGGAGGGCTGAGGCATTCTGATATATGCCATGTATGGAAGCTGAGATCTGAATGAGGCTCGGGCATTGGGTGGCGTGGCCAAATCCAGGAGACATATCCACGCCCCCTATAAAAGTGCAAGTGCGCTGCATAAGACAGAGGTTCATGAACAAGGTTGTGACTCCGCACTAGTCCTGAGGTTTCAGAGATAATTTATTAAACCAGAATTACGTTCATATGTATGGTAGGTACCTACAAATATTAGTGCCTGGTGGTGCACCCAGAGTCAGGAAAAAACTAGAGAAAAAACAACTTTGCAGAAGACTCTTGTGTGGGTGCACTCTTGTTTTCGTTATATGATTGTAGATTAAAACATAGCTTTTATTAATTCATTTAAAATAAATCCTCACTTTTATACTCCACCATGTTTGGTTAATAGGATATATTTATATCTTAATGCACTCAAAGTGCTTCAAAAAATTGGAAATGTTCTGGTTAGTCTATCACCAAAAGACTTGTAGGGGGATGTAGACACTATGGGGTAAATTTACTAAGATTCGTAATTTCCGAAAAAAGGTCAAAGTTCAATCACGAATGACATCGACAGTGTAAAACTGCAACTTTTTGAATTGATTACGATGGATTTACTAAGCTGTCGTATTCGGGTTTTTCTTTTCTTCCGATGTCGATGTCATTCGTGGTTTTTTACCTATTTTTACGGCAGTGATTAGCAAAACACTGCCGACTTTTTTTACAATCAATCTCGGCCGGATCTGTGTGATCCGTGCTGGGGTTTATTTTTTTTTTTTTTTTAATTAAACACTGTAAAATAATAAAAAAAAATGCGTGGGGTCCCCCCTCCTAAGCATAACCAGCCTCGGGCTCTTTGAGCCGATCCTGGTTGCAAAAATATGGGGGAAAAAATGACAGGGGTTCCCCCATATTTAAGCAACCAGCATCGGGCTCTGCGCCTGGTCCTGGTCCCAAAAATACGGGGGACAAAAAGAGTAGGGGTCCCCCGTATTTTTAAAACCAGCACCGGGCTCCACTAGCTGGACAGATAATGCCACAGCCGGGGGTCACTTTTATATAGTGCCCTGCGGCCGTGGCATCAAAAATCCAACTAGTCACCCCTGGCCGGGGTACCCTGGGGGAGTGGGGACCCCTTCAATCAAGGGGTCCCCCCCCCCCAGCCACCCAAGGGCCAGGGGTGAAGCCCGAGGCTGTCCCCCCCCCATCCAATGGGCTGCGGATGGGGAGGCTGATAGCCTTTGTTGTAAAAGAAAAGATATTGTTTTTAGTAGCAGTACTACAAGGCCCAGCAAGCCTCCCCCGCATGCTGGTACTTGGAGAACCACAAGTACCAGCATGCGACGGAAAAACGGGCCCGCTGGTACCTGTAGTACTACTACTAAAAAAATACCCAAAAAAAGACAAGACACACACACCGTGAAAGTAAAGATTTATTACATACATCCACACAAACATACATACATACTTACCTTATGTTCACACGCAGGTCGGTCCTCTTCTCCAGTAGAATCCAAGGGGTACCTGTTGAAGAAATTATACTCACGAGATCCAGGGGTCCAGGCTCCTCGGGAAATCCAGGGGTAATCCACGTACTTGCATAAAATAAGAAAACGGAAAGCCGAGCCACGAACTGAAAGGGGCCCCATGTTTTCACATGGGACTCCTTTCCACGAATGCCAGAAACCCACTCTGACTGATGTCTAAGTGGGTTTCTTCAGCCAATCAGGGAGTGCCACGTTGTAGCACTCTCCTGATCGGCTGTGTGCTCTTGTCCTCACTGACAGGCAGCACACGGCAGTGTTACAATGTAGCGCCTATGCGCTACATTGTAACCAATGATGGGAACTTTCTGCCCTGCGGTTGACCTAAAGTGACGTCACCGCTGAGCTGAAAGTTCCCATCATTGGTTACAATGTAGCGCATAGGCGCTACATTGTAACACTGCCGTGTGCTGCCTGTCAGTGAGGACAAGAGCACACAGCTGATCAGGAGAGTGCTACAACGTGGCGCTCCCTGATTGGCTGCAGAAACCCACTTAGACAGAAGTCAAAGTGGGTTTCTGGCATTCGTGGAAAGGTGACCCATGTGCAAACATGGGTCCCCTTTCAGTTCGTGGTCGGGACACCGTTTTTTTTTTTTTTTTCAAGTACGTGGATTAACCCTGGATTTGCCGAGGAGCCTGGACCCCTGGATCTCGTGAGTATAATTTCTTCAACAGGTACCCCTTGGATTCTACTGGAGAAGAGGACCGACCTGCGTGGGAACTTAAGGTAAGTATGTATGTATGTATGTGTGTATGTATGTAATAAAATTATACTTTCACGGTGTGTGTGTCTTGTCTTTTTTTGGGTATTTTTTTAGTAGTAGTACTACAGGTACCAGCGGGCCCGTTTTTCCGTCGCATGCTGGTACTTGTGGTTCTCCAAGTACCAGCATGCGGGGGAGGCTTGCTGGGCCTTGTAGTACTGCTACTAAAAACAATATCTTTTCTTTTACAACAAAGGCTATCAGCCTCCCCATCCGCAGCCCATTGGATGGGGGGGGACAGCCTCGGGCTTCACCCCTGGCCCTTGGGTGGCTGGGGGGGGGGGACCCCTTGATTGAAGGGGTCCCCACTCCCCCAGGGTACCCCGGCCAGGGGTGACTAGTTGGATTTTTGATGCCACGGCCGCAGGGCACTATATAAAAGTGACCCCCGGCTGTGGCATTATCTGTCCAGCTAGTGGAGCCCGGTGCTGGTTTTAAAAATACGGGGGACCCCTACTCTTTTTGTCCCCCGTATTTTTGGGACCAGGACCAGGCGCAGAGCCCGATGCTGGTTGCTTAAATATGGGGGAACCCCTGTCATTTTTTTCCCCATATTTCTGCAACCAGGATCGGCTCAAAGAGCCCGAGGCTGGTTATGCTTAGGAGGGGGGACCCCACGCAATTTTTTTTGAAAAAATAAGCACTTTCCCACCCCTTCCCACTGATATACATGCACGGATCTCATGGATCCGTGCATGCCTATCCAATCACGAATAAAAAAAGCAGGTCTGTTTTTTTTTAGCACTTTTTTACGAGTTGTAATTTTTCACGGCAGTGTTTGTTCTTTTTTTGCTTTGCACTTCTTAGTAAATGACCGAGATTCATACTTAAACAGCCGCGTTTTGACCGATGGTGTATTCATTCGTAATTTTTTACCTGAACTTGCAAAAAATTACGAATGCCCTCATCACTGCCGTGATTAGTGCTTAGTAAATTACCGAGATGACACTTTGATGAAAAAACGGCATCTCGGTCAAAATCGGGAGCTTAGTAAATTTCCCCCTATAGTTCTACATCCATTCCTAACCAACCAGTACAAGCGAAGCTTGTTTTAATGAGACCTCAATGGGTCAAAATTAATCGGACCAGTTTTATCAAGAGTATGTGTCGTAGCAGAATTATATACATATATTGGGGTTGCCTGCTAATTGCCCCCGTATTTTACAAGACAATAAGTTTTGCTAATTTTTTGGCTTTGGATATCTAGCAGAAAAGAGAAGAAAAACAGAAGAGAAGGGGGAAAAGAAAAAGGGGGGAGAGAAAAAGTGGTGATCCTGCTGTTGGTATCTGGTCGGAGGGGGTCATCGATTACAACACCGGGTATTCCCTGGGGGTCTCCCTCACAGGTACTGACCCAGCCCACCACCGTTTTGCTTCCAAGATCGGACGAGATCGGGCTCTGTCGGCGGGGTATGGTTGTAACTTTTGACGCAATTGGTCGACCCACCAATGAGAGTGCACCGATTAGAGATTTCAGAAAAAGGCAAATGCGGATCTGCTGTCTACGTTAGACACAGGTTTTCACCTGTGAATCATAAATGAGAGTCCGCTGATATAAGAAATTTTTTTTGAGGCTGCAGATGAAGATAAAGGTAAGTTTTTTAGGGTAAGAGTACACGATCAGTATATGCTAGATGTGACTTGTGTTAAAATAACACCAGTTGATCCCACCTATAACCGCCATGTGTTGTGCCGCTAGGCAGGGAACATTAAGAGATCGATGTCACAGAGATCATGTGTTATTTACAATAGGTACTGACAATTTGTTTGATAATTTAGACATACATATATTATATCTAAAATCTCTGCTGTGAGCTAGATGCAGGGCCGGATTAACAATGGGGCTGATGGAGCTGCAGCTCCAGGCCCACACTCCAAATAGGCCCACCGCATCTGCAGAGCTCCGTGCTGCTGTAGATAGGAAACAAATGTTTCCTTCTACTGCAGCCTGCCTGCAGTGTCCTAGGCCCCGCCCCCTTCCAGCATCAACGCCTTCCCCTATCGCCGCGGCGCCCGTGGATCAAATGGCGCCTCCTGCATGGAACGTTGCAGTGAAAGGCTCTCCTAGCCCTTCATGTGCCGAATACGGACGGGGACTGCTGCCTCCTTCGCGCCACGTGTGGCATCACAAAGGTACCGCCGCGCCACTACTGTGCAGTGTGCGCACAGACTTCACATCCACATCACAGTAGTGATGTACGTTTGCTGCTCCGTGAAGGCGGCCGGGCGTCTGATAACCCCCTGGAATGCAGTGACTGAGATGAGCTGTCAGACACGGGCTGTTGGCTGCCTTGCTGCTGCTCCTGCTCTAGCCTTTTAATAATATGGTATGCTGAGGACAGGCTGAGGAGCTGTTTAGTAAAGCTACAGTATATATTTTTTTATTTTATATATATATATATATATATATATATATATATATAATATATAATAAAAAAAATTCTAGTAAAAATATAATATTAATTATATAAACATAAACATGTATATAAAGATATGTATAGTGTCTGTATTATAGTGTGCAAAGCATGTTATACATACGTGTAGAGGTATATACTGTATATACAGAGATAGATGTGTGTGTGTATATATATATATATGTGTGTGTGTGTGTGTGTGTGTGTGTGTGTGTGTGTGTGTGTGTGTGTGTGTGTGTGTTGAAGTGGGGCGGTGTGTATATATTGGAGATGAGCGGGTTCGGTTCCTCGGAATCCGAACCCGCCCGAACTTCAGCTTTTTTTACACGGATCCGAGCGACTCGGATCTTCCCGCCTTGCTCGGTTAACCCGAGCGCGCCCGAACATCATCATGACGCTGTCGGATTCTCGCGAGGCTCGGATTCTATCGCGAGACTCGGATTCTATATAAGGAGCCGCGCGTCGCCGCCATTTTACACGTGCATTGAGATTGATAGTGAGAGGACGTGGCTGGCGTCCTCTCCGTTTAGAGAAGAAATAGATAGGAGAGTGAGAGTGAGACAGTGACACTTCATTTACTGGAGCTTAGGAGGAGTACTCAGACAGAGAGTGCAGAATTTTGCTGATAGTATTAGTTAGTTATACTAGTGACAGAGTGAGACAGTGACACTTCATTTACTGGAGCTTAGGAGGAGTACTCAGACAGAGAGTGCAGAATTTTGCTGATAGTATTAGTTAGTTATACTAGTGACTGACCAGTGACCACCAGTGCAGTTTTATATTATTTAATATAATCCGTTCTCTGCCTGAAAAAACGATACACAGTGACTCAGTCACATACCATATCTGTGCTCAGCCCAGTGTGCTGCTGCATCATCTATGTATAATATCTGACTGTGCTCACACAGCTTAATTGTGGGGGAGACTGGGGAGCAGTTAGGTTATAGCAGGAGCCAGGAGTACATATTAAAATTAAACAGTGCACACTTTTTTTCTGCAGGAGTGCCACTGCCAGTGTGACTGACCAGTGACCTGACCACCAGTATATAGTATACTATATTTATTGTATTGTGAATGTCTGCCTGTAAAAGTTAAACACACGTCGTGTGACTTGTGTGGTGTTTTTTTATTCTATAAAATAAAAAACTCATTCTGCTGACAGACAGTGTCCAGCAGGTCCGTCATTATATAATATATACCTGTCCGGCTGCAGTAGTGATATATATATATTTTTTATATCATTATTTATCATCCAGTCGCAGCAGACACAGTACGGTAGTTCACGGCTGTAGCTACCTCTGTGTCGGCACTCGGCAGTCCATCCATAATTGTATACCACCTACCCGTGGTTTTTTTTTTCTTTCTTCTTTATACATACTACATCTCATTATCATCCAGTCTATATTAGCAGCAGACACAGTACAGTATGGTAGTCCACGGCTGTAGCTACCTCTGTGTCGGCACTCGGCAGTCCGTCCATAATTGTATACCACCTACCCGTGTTTTTTTTTCTTTCTTCTTTATACATACTACATCTCATTATCAACCAGTCTATATTAGCAGCAGACACAGTACGGTAGTCCACGGCTGTAGCTACCTCTGTGTCGGCACTCGGCAGTCCATCCATAATTGTATACCACCTACCCGTGGTTTTTTTTTTCTTTCTTCTTTATACATACTACATCTCATTATCATCCAGTCTATATTAGCAGCAGACACAGTACAGTACGGTAGTCCACGGCTGTAGCTACCTCTGTGTCGGCACTCGGCAGTCCATCCATAATTGTATACCACCTACCCGTGGTTTTTTTTTCTTTCTTCTTTATACATACATACTACATCTCTTTATCAACCAGTCTATATTAGCAGCAGACACAGTACGGTAGTCCACGGCTGTAGCTACCTCTGTGTCGGCACTCGGCAGTCCATCCATAATTGTATACCACCTACCCGTGGTTTTTTTTTCTTTCTTCTTTATACATACATACTACATCACTTTATCAACCAGTCTATATTAGCAGCAGACACAGTACGGTAGTCCACGGCTGTAGCTACCTCTGTGTCGGCACTCGGCAGTCCGTCCATAATTGTATACCACCTACCCGTGGTTTTTTTTTCTTTCTTCTTTATACATACATACTACATCTCTTTATCAACCAGTCTATATTAGCAGCAGACACAGTACGGTAGTCCACGGCTGTAGCTACCTCTGTGTCGGCACTCGGCAGTCCATCCATAATTGTATACCACCTACCCGTGTTTTTTTTTTTTTTCTTCTTTATACATACTACATCTCATTATCATCCAGTCTATATTAGCAGCAGACACAGTACAGTACGGTAGTCCACGGCTGTAGCCACCTCTGTGTCGGCACTCGGCAGTCCATCCATAATTGTATACCACCTACCCGTGGTTTTTTTTTCTTTCTTCTTTATACATACATACTACATCTCTTTATCAACCAGTCTATATTAGCAGCAGACACAGTACGGTAGTCCACGGCTGTAGCTACCTCTGTGTCGGCACTCTGCAGTCCATCCATAATTGTATACCACCTACCCGTGGTTTTTTTTTTTTTTTCTTCTTTATACATACTACATCTCATTATCATCCAGTCTATATTAGCAGCAGACACAGTACAGTACGGTAGTCCACGGCTGTAGCTACCTCTGTGTCGGCACTCGGCAGTCCATCCATAATTGTATACTAGTATCCATCCATCTCCATTGTTTACCTGAGGTGCCTTTTAGTTGTGCCTATTAAAATATGGAGAACAAAAATGTTGAGGTTCCAAAATTAGGGAAAGATCAAGATCCACTTCCACCTCGTGCTGAAGCTGCTGCCACTAGTCATGGCCGAGACGATGAAATGCCAGCAACGTCGTCTGCCAAGGCCGATGCCCAATGGCATAGTACAGAGCATGTCAAATCCAAAACACCAAATATCAGTAGAAAAAGGACTCCAAAACCTAAAATAAAATTGTCGGAGGAGAAGCGTAAACTTGCCAATATGCCATTTACCACACGGAGTGGCAAGGAACGGCTGAGGCCCTGGCCTATGTTCATGGCTAGTGGTTCAGCTTCACATGAGGATGGAGGCACTCAGCCTCTCGCTAGAAAAATGAAAAGACTCAAGCTGGCAAAAGCAGTAGCACCGCAAAGAACTGTGCGTTCTTCGAAATCCCAAATCCACAAGGAGAGTCCAATTGTGTCGGTTGCGATGCCTGACCTTCCCAACACTGGACGTGAAGAGCATGCGCCTTCCACCATTTGCACGCCCCCTGCAAGTGCTGGAAGGAGCACCCGCAGTCCAGTTCCTGATAGTCAGATTGAAGATGTCAGTGTTGAAGTACACCAGGATGAGGAGGATATGGGTGTTGCTGGCGCTGGGGAGGAAATTGACCAGGAGGATTCTGATGGTGAGGTGGTTTGTTTAAGTCAGGCACCCGGGGAGACACCTGTTGTCCGTGGGAGGAATATGGCCGTTGACATGCCTGGTGAAAATACCAAAAAAATCAGCTCTTCGGTGTGGAAGTATTTCACCAGAAATGCGGACAAATTTGTCAAGCCGTGTGTTCCCTTTGTCAAGCTGTAATAAGTAGGGGTAAGGACGTTAACCACCTCGGAACATCCTCCCTTATACGTCACCTGCAGCGCATTCATAATAAGTCAGTGACAAGTTCAAAAACTTTGGCCGACAGCGGAAGCAGTCCACTGACCAGTAAATCCCTTCCTCTTGTAACCAAGCTCACGCAAACCACCCCACCAACTCCCTCAGTGTCAATTTCCTCCTTCCCCAGGAATGCCAATAGTCCTGCAGGCCATGTCACTGGCAATTCTGACGAGTCCTCTCCTGCCTGGGATTCCTCCGATGCATCCTTGCGTGTAACGCCTACTGCTGCTGGCGCTGCTGTTGTTGCTGCTGGGAGTCGATGGTCATCCCAGAGGGGAAGTCGTAAGCCCACTTGTACTACTTCCAGTAAGCAATTGACTGTCCAACAGTCCTTTGCGAGGAAGATGAAATATCACAGCAGTCATCCTGCTGCAAAGCGGATAACTGAGGCCTTGACAACTATGTTGGTGTTAGACGTGCGTCCGGTATCCGCCGTTAGTTCACAGGGAACTAGACAATTTATTGAGGCAGTGTGCCCCCGTTACCAAATACCATCTAGGTTCCACTTCTCTAGGCAGGCGATACCGAGAATGTACACGGACGTCAGAAAAAGACTCACCAGTGTCCTAAAAAATGCAGTTGTACCCAATGTCCACTTAACCACGGACATGTGGACAAGTGGAGCAGGGCAGGGTCAGGACTATATGACTGTGACAGCCCACTGGGTAGATGTATGGACTCCCGCCGCAAGAACAGCAGCGGCGGCACCAGTAGCAGCATCTCGCAAACGCCAACTCTTTCCTAGGCAGGCTACGCTTTGTATCACCGCTTTCCAGAATACGCACACAGCTGAAAACCTCTTACGGCAACTGAGGAAGATCATCGCGGAATGGCTTACCCCAATTGGACTCTCCTGTGGATTTGTGGCATCGGACAACGCCAGCAATATTGTGTGTGCATTAAATATGGGCAAATTCCAGCACGTCCCATGTTTTGCACATACCTTGAATTTGGTGGTGCAGAATTTTTTAAAAAACGACAGGGGCGTGCAAGAGATGCTGTCGGTGGCCAGAAGAATTGCGGGACACTTTCGGCGTACAGGCACCACGTACAGAAGACTGGAGCACCACCAAAAACGCCTGAACCTGCCCTGCCATCATCTGAAGCAAGAAGTGGTAACGAGGTGGAATTCAACCCTCTATATGCTTCAGAGGTTGGAGGAGCAGCAAAAGGCCATTCAAGCCTATACAATTGAGCACGATATAGGAGGTGGAATGCACCTGTCTCAAGTGCAGTGGAGAATGATTTCAACGTTGTGCAAGGTTCTGATGCCCTTTGAACTTGCCACACGTGAAGTCAGTTCAGACACTGCCAGCCTGAGTCAGGTCATTCCCCTCATCAGGCTTTTGCAGAAGAAGCTGGAGACATTGAAGGAGGAGCTAACACGGAGTGATTCCGCTAGGCATGTGGGACTTGTGGATGGAGCCCTTAATTCGCTTAACAAGGATTCACGGGTGGTCAATCTGTTGAAATCAGAGCACTACATTTTGGCCACCGTGCTCGATCCTAGATTTAAAACCTACCTTGGATCTCTCTTTCCGGCAGACACAAGTCTGCTGGGGTTGAAAGACCTGCTGGTGAGAAAATTGTCAAGTCAAGCGGAACGCGACCTGTCAACATCTCCTCCTTCACATTCTCCCGCAACTGGGGGTGCGAGGAAAAGGCTCAGAATTCCGAGCCCACCCGCTGGCGGTGATGCAGGGCAGTCTGGAGCGACTGCTGATGCTGACATCTGGTCCGGACTGAAGGACCTGACAACGATTACGGACATGTCGTCTACTGTCACTGCATATGATTCTCTCAACATTGAAAGAATGGTGGAGGATTATATGAGTGACCGCATCCAAGTAGGCACGTCACACAGTCCGTACTTATACTGGCAGGAAAAAGAGGCAATTTGGAGGCCCTTGCACAAACTGGCTTTATTCTACCTAAGTTGCCCTCCCACAAGTGTGTACTCCGAAAGAGTGTTTAGTGCCGCCGCTCACCTTGTCAGCAATCGGCGTACGAGGTTACATCCAGAAAATGTGGAGAAGATGATGTTCATTAAAATGAATTATAATCAATTCCTCCGCGGAGACATTGACCAGCAGCAATTGCCTCCACAAAGTACACAGGGAGCTGAGATGGTGGATTCCAGTGGGGACGAATTGATAATCTGTGAGGAGGGGGATGTACACGGTGATATATCGGAGGATGATGATGAGGTGGACATCTTGCCTCTGTAGAGCCAGTTTGTGCAAGGAGAGATTAATTGCTTCTTTTTTGGGGGGGGTCCAAACCAACCCGTCATATCAGTCACAGTCGTGTGGCAGACCCTGTCACTGAAATGATGGGTTGGTTAAAGTGTGCATGTCCTGTTTATACAACATAAGGGTGGGTGGGAGGGCCCAAGGACAATTCCATCTTGCACCTCTTTTTTCTTTTATTTTTCTTTGCGTCATGTGCTGTTTGGGGAGGGTTTTTTGGAAGGGCCATCCTGCGTGACACTGCAGTGCCACTCCTAGATGGGCCCGGTGTTTGTGTCGGCCACTAGGGTCGCTTATCTTACTCACACAGTCAGCTACCTCATTGCGCCTCTTTTTTTCTTTGCGTCATGTGCTGTTTGGGGAGGGTTTTTTGGAAGGGACATCCTGCGTGACACTGCAGTGCCACTCCTAGATGGGCCCGGTGTTTGTGTCGGCCACTAGGGTCGCTTATCTTACTCACACAGTCAGCTACCTCATTGCGCCTCTTTTTTTCTTTGCGTCATGTGCTGTTTGGGGAGGGTTTTTTGGAAGGGACATCCTGCGTGACACTGCAGTGCCACTCCTAGATGGGCCCGGTGTTTGTGTCGGCCACTAGGGTCGCTTATCTTACTCACACAGTCAGCTACCTCATTGCGCCTCTTTTTTTCTTTGCGTCATGTGCTGTTTGGGGAGGGTTTTTTGGAAGGGACATCCTGCGTGACACTGCAGTGCCACTCCTAGATGGGCCCGGTGTTTGTGTCGGCCACTAGGGTCGCTTATCTTACTCACACAGTCAGCTACCTCATTGCGCCTCTTTTTTTCTTTGCGTCATGTGCTGTTTGGGGAGGGTTTTTTGGAAGGGACATCCTGCGTGACACTGCAGTGCCACTCCTAGATGGGCCCGGTGTTTGTGTCGGCCACTAGGGTCGCTTATCTTACTCACACAGTCAGCTACCTCATTGCGCCTCTTTTTTTCTTTGTGTCATGTGCTGTTTGGGGAGGGTTTTTTGGAAGGGCCATCCTGCGTGACACTGCAGTGCCACTCCTAGATGGGCCCGGTGTTTGTGTCGGCCACTAGGGTCGCTTATCTTACTCACACAGTCAGCTACCTCATTGCGCCTCTTTTTTTCTTTGCGTCATGTGCTGTTTGGGGAGGGTTTTTTGGAAGGGACATCCTGCGTGACACTGCAGTGCCACTCCTAGATGGGCCCGGTGTTTGTGTCGGCCACTAGGGTCGCTTATCTTACTCACACAGCGACCTCGGTGCAAATTTTAGGACTAAAAATAATATTGTGAGGTGTGAGGTATTCAGAATAGACTGAAAATGAGTGTAAATTATGGTTTTTGAGGTTAATAATACTTTGGGATCAAAATGACCCCCAAATTCTATGATTTAAGCAGTTTTTTAGGGTTTTTTGAAAAAAACACCCGAATCCAAAACACACCCGAATCCGACAACAAAAATTCGGTGAGGTTTTGCCAAAACGCGGTCGAACCCAAAACACGGCCGCGGAACCGAACCCAAAACCAAAACACAAAACCCGAAAAATTTCCGGCGCTCATCTCTAGTATATATGTGTGGGTGTCGAAGTGGGGTGGTATGAATATATATGAATATATATGTGTGTCAAAGTGTGGCGGTGTTTATATTTCTATACGTGTGTTCAGTGCTCGAAAGTGGGCCGCAATACACCGATATGGCTTACTGGCACTGCGAGCACTGACAGTGAAGACCCCTGCCGCATCTTTTAAAATTTGGTGCTATTCATGTGCCAATTGGAGCTCTCGAACCGGCAGCTTATCAGGAGCGGCCGCTCCTGATTGGCTGCCTGTCAGCAGCAGATTAGAAATAGTGGCAGTCTTAGGAGTTGCACCGAAGGCCGCCGACCACAGCCTCCTCTGCACCGCAGATGCCCACAGCTGCCTTCTCTGCACCGCCGCGGGCCAGGGCCTCCTCATCCACCTCACCACTCACCACAGTCTCCTCCACACCGCAGCAGATGCCCCCAGCCTCCTCTGCGCCGCAGACACCCACAGCTGCCTCCTCCACCACCCACAGCCTCCTCATCCTCTGCACCGCCGATCTTTCCTTGTCCCTATGTCCCTGCTGTCACTTTTCCTGTCACTCTCCCTGTCCCTGCTGCCACTCTCCCTGTCCCTATGTCCCTGCTGTCACTTTCCCTGTCCCTATGTCCCTGTTGTCACTTTCCATGTCCCTGCTGTCTCTTTCCCTGTCCCTGCTGTCTCTTTCCCTGTCCCTGCTGTCTTTCTCCCTGTCGTCTCTCTCCCTGTCCATGCTATCACTATTCATGTCCCTATGTTCCTGCTGTCACTCTCCCTGTCTCTATGTCCCTGCTGTCACTCTCCCTGTCCCTGAATTTTGTCTCATTCAGTGTGAATTTCAGCTTATACTGTGTGGCTTAATGTGAATTTCGTCTCATAATTTTGGCTCATACCGTGTGGTATAATGTGAATTTCGATTCCTACCGTGTGCTATAATGTGAATTTCGGCTCTTACTGTGTGGTATAATGTGAATTTCGGCTCTTACTGTATGCTATAATGTGAATTTCGGCTCATACCGTGTGGTATAATGTGAATTTCGGCTCATACCGTGTGATATAATGTGAATTTCGGCTCATACCGTGTGGTATAATGTGAATTTTGGCTCATACCGTGTGATATAATGTGAATTTCGGCTCATACCGTGTGGTATAATGTGAATTTCGGCTCATACCGTGTGGTATAATGTGAATTTCGGCTCATACCGTGTGGTCTAATATGAATTTCGGCTCTTACCGTGTGCTATAATGTGAATTTCGGCTCTTACCGTGTGCTATAATGTGAATTTCGGCTCATACCATGTGCTATAATGTGAATTTCAGCTCTTACTATGTGGTATAGTGTGAATTTCGGCTCTTACCGTGTGCTATAATGTGAATTTCAGCTCTTACTGTGTGGTATAGAGTGAATTTCGGCTCATACTGTGTCACGTAATGTGAAAGTTGCACCAGTACTAGATAGTATAAGGGATCCAACTATTGTGGTGCATAATGTGTATAAGGGGTATATGGTGTGGTAAACTACACTTAAGGGCACGCCCCCTTTTGAGTGGCCTCACCCCGGCGCGCAGAGTTACAGCCTTCACTTTTACATATCCCCACTTCAAAATTTCCACTTAGACTACTGCGTGTGTTGAAGTGGGGCGGTGTGTGTGTGTGTGAAGAAGTGTACCGGGATTTGAAATATAAAATAAAAAACAATATTGGATCCCTCAGGATGCGTTCTGGCCAGTCAGCAACGCTGTCCTATCAGTCATGCTCCAGAGGAAGTCGAGGAGACCAACAAGAGTGTGCTTTCCAGGCTCCCACCCTCCTCTTATCTTCTTCACTGCACAGGATATTTGATTCTATGGAGCCTGCTGTGTGGCTTGGGTCTGTCAGGCAGGGTCTGATATACTGAGGGAAAGCCATGGTGCTCTGTTTTTGAGAGCAGAAGAATACACATCAGGGCACAGGAGGACTGACAGCCACTATCTGTCCAGCTGCAGAGGGCAGCCCCAGCCTCTTGCCCTCTCATTTGCCCCATGACCCACTTCCACCTCTGTATTCAGGATGCGGGGCCCTGGATGGAATTCTGCCAGTGTCAGCAGGCCCCTGAGAGGGTAGCAGGGAGTAGGAGGACTGTGTTGAGCAAGGCATGGAAAGAGGGAGAGGTGCAGGGCTGAGTGATGGAAGAACAGAGTTAGTAATACAGAGTTAAGCACGCTCTAAGAGTGAGGGAAGCAGGGAGTGAGTAGTGTAGGGGGAGAGAGGGTAGCAGGGTCCTAATCACATTCTTTGTTTACGGCTCATTTGTGGTGTGTATGCTCCGCGAGGCCTAGGGGAGGGAGATTGAGGGGGTCGAAGGTAGGTGGGTAGCTATGCAATTCATGAAGCTAGCCACACCCCACAGCACTGGTCACACCCCATATCAGTAGTCCCACCCCCTGCAGTGACACACAATAGGCCCATCATAAACTTCAGCTCCAAGCCCATGAGGACCTTAATATGGCACTGGCTAGATGGGACTGAAGGGGCTAAAGCACATATCCCAAGAGAGACTCCCCCAAGAAGAAAAAGTTTTTTTTATATATGATTATGATTGCAACCCAAAATATGGGGCTGTTGCACTAGGAAAGACAAATATTAGGGGGGAAGTGTGTCCAATCAAACAAAAATGTCATCTGCTCTCTGGTTAACTATATGGTAACAGATAATGATAAACGATATGAGCAAAAAATATACAAAAGAGAGGGTAGACAGGTACATTTCTCATGTCCCGTCTATAGCAGGCAAAAAATGATACTGTATCTATTAGAGATGAGCGGGTTCGGTTCCTCGGAATCCGAACCCGCCCGAACTTCATGTTTTTTTACACGGGGCCGAGCGACTCGGATCTTCCCGCCTTGCTCGGTTAACCCGAGCGCGCCCGAACGTCATCATCCCGCTGTCGGATTCTCGCGAGGCTCGGATTCTATCGCGAGACTCGGATTCTATATAAGGAGCCGCGCGTCGCCGCCATTTTCACACGTGCATTGAGATTCATAGGGAGAGGACGTGGCTGGCGTCCTCTCCGTTTATAGAGAAGAGAGTGAGACTAGAGTAGAGAGAGACACAGTAGTAATTTTGGGGAGCATTAGGAGGAGTACTACTACTACTTGCTGAAGTGATAGATAGATAGTGTGACTGTATAATGTATATCTGACTTGTGGGGGAGACACTGACAGTGGGGAGCAGTTAGAGTCTGAGAGCAGGACTCAGGAGTACATATAACGTACAGTGCACACTTTTGCTGCCAGAGTGCCACACTGCCATTGTGACCACACTCACCACCAGTATAATATATATTGTGATTGTCTGCTTAGGAGTACTACTTGCAAGTTGCTGATAGTGTGACCAGTGACCTGACCACCAGTTTAATAATCACTACCACTTTAATATATATAATATATATATATATAATTGTATATAATATATATATAATATTGTATACCACCTACCCGTTTTTTTTTCTTTTCTTTCTTCTTCTTTATAAATACTACTATAGTAGCTTACTGTAGCAGTCTGCGGTGCTGCTGAGCTGACAGTGTCCAGCAGGTCCGTCATCAGTCATTACATAATAAATATATATACCTGTCCGGCTGCAGTACTAGTGATATTATATATATATATATTGATTTCATCTCATTATCATCCAGTCTATATTAGCAGCAGACACAGTACGGTAGTCCACGGCTGTAGCTACCTCTGTGTCGGCAGTCGCTCGTCCATCCATAATTGTATACCACCTACAGTACCCGTGGTTTTTTTTTTTCCTTTCTTCTTTATACATACTACTATAGTAGCTTACTGTAGCAGTCTGCGGTGCTGCTGAGCTGACAGTGTCCAGCAGGTCCGTCATCAGTCATTACATAATAAATATATATACCTGTCCGGCTGCAGTACTAGTGATATTATATATATATATATTGATTTCATCTCATTATCATCCAGTCTATATTAGCAGCAGACACAGTACGGTAGTCCACGGCTGTAGCTACCTCTGTGTCGGCAGTCGCTCGTCCATCCATAATTGTATACCACCTACCCGTGGTTTTTTTTTTTTCCTTTCTTCTTTATACATACTACTATAGTAGCTTACTGTAGCAGTCTGCGGTGCTGCTGAGCTGACAGTGTCCAGCAGGTCCGTCATCAGTCATTACATAATAAATATATATACCTGTCCGGCTGCAGTACTAGTGATATTATATATATATATATATTGATTTCATCTCATTATCATCCAGTCTATATTAGCAGCAGACACAGTACGGTAGTCCACGGCTGTAGCTACCTCTGTGTCGGCAGTCGCTCGTCCATCCATAATTGTATACCACCTACCCGTGTTTTTTTTTTTCCCTTTCTTCTTTATACATACTACTATAGTAGCTTACTGTAGCAGTCTGCGGTGCTGCTGAGCTGACAGTGTCCAGCAAGTCCGTCATCAGTCATTACATAATAAATATATATACCTGTCCGGCTGCAGTACTAGTGATATTATATATATATATATATATATATATATATTGATTTCATCTCATTATCATCCAGTCTATATTAGCAGCAGACACAGTACGGTAGTCCACGGCTGTAGCTACCTCTGTGTCGGCAGTCGCTCGTCCATCCATAATTGTATACCACCTACCCGTGGTTTTTTTTTTCTTTCTTCTTTATACATACTACTATAGTAGCTTACTGTAGCAGTCTGCGGTGCTGCTGAGCTGACAGTGTCCAGCAGGTCCGTCATCAGTCATTACATAATAAATATATATACCTGTCCGGCTGCAGTACTAGTGATATTATATATATATATATTGATTTCATCTCATTATCATCCAGTCTATATTAGCAGCAGACACAGTACGGTAGTCCACGGCTGTAGCTACCTCTGTGTCGGCAGTCGCTCGTCCATCCATAATTGTATACCACCTACCCGTGGTTTTGTTTTTTTTCTTTCTTCTTTATACATACTACTATAGTAGCTTACTGTAGCAGTCTGCGGTGCTGCTGAGCTGACAGTGTCCAGCAGGTCCGTCATCAGTCATTACATAATAAATATATATACCTGTCCGGCTGCAGTACTAGTGATATTATATATATATATATATTGATTTCATCTCATTATCATCCAGTCTATATTAGCAGCAGACACAGTACGGTAGTCCACGGCTGTAGCTACCTCTGTGTCGGCAGTCGCTCGTCCATCCATAATTGTATACCACCTACCCGTGGTTTTTTTTTTTTCCTTTCTTCTTTATACATACTACTATAGTAGCTTACTGTAGCAGTCTGCGGTGCTGCTGAGCTGACAGTGTCCAGCAGGTCCGTCATCAGTCATTACATAATAAATATATATACCTGTCCGGCTGCAGTACTAGTGATATTATATATATATATATTGATTTCATCTCATTATCATCCAGTCTATATTAGCAGCAGACACAGTACGGTAGTCCACGGCTGTAGCTACCTCTGTGTCGGCAGTCGCTCGTCCATCCATAATTGTATACCACCTACCCGTGGTTTTTTCTTTTTCTTTCTTCTTTATACATACTACTATAGTAGCTTACTGTAGCAGTCTGCGGTGCTGCTGAGCTGAAAGTGTCCAGCAGGTCCGTCATCAGTCATTACATAATAAATATATATACCTGTCCGGCTGCAGTACTAGTGATATTATATATATATATATTGATTTCATCTCATTATCATCCAGTCTATATTAGCAGCAGACACAGTACGGTAGTCCACGGCTGTAGCTACCTCTGTGTCGGCAGTCGCTCGTCCATCCATAATTGTATACCACCTACCCGTGGTTTTTTCTTTTTCTTTCTTCTTTATACATACTACTATAGTAGCTTACTGTAGCAGTCTGCGGTGCTGCTGAGCTGACAGTGTCCAGCAGGTCCGTCATCAGTCATTACATAATAAATATATATACCTGTCCGGCTGCAGTACTAGTGATATTATATATATATATATTGATTTCATCTCATTATCATCCAGTCTATATTAGCAGCAGACACAGTACGGTAGTCCACGGCTGTAGCTACCTCTGTGTCGGCAGTCGCTCGTCCATCCATAAATGTATACCACCTACCCGTGGTTTTTTTTTTTCATTCTTCTTTATACATACAACTATAGTAGCTTACTGTAGCAGTCTGCGGTGCTGCTGAGCTGACAGTGTCCAGCAGGTCCGTCATCAGTCATTACATAATAAATATATATACCTGTCCGGCTGCAGTACTAGTGATATTATATATATATATATTGATTTCATCTCATTATCATCCAGTCTATATTAGCAGCAGACACAGTACGGTAGTCCACGGCTGTAGCTACCTCTGTGTCGGCAGTCGCTCGTCCATCCATAATTGTATACCACCTACCCGTGGTTTTTTTTTTTCATTCTTCTTTATACATACTACTATAGTAGCTTACTGTAGCAGTCTGCGGTGCTGCTGAGCTGACAGTGTCCAGCAGGTCCGTCATCAGTCATTACATAATAAATATATATACCTGTCCGGCTGCAGTACTAGTGATATTATATATATATATATTGATTTCATCTCATTATCATCCAGTCTATATTAGCAGCAGACACAGTACGGTAGTCCACGGCTGTAGCTACCTCTGTGTCGGCAGTCGCTCGTCCATCCATAATTGTATACCACCTACCCGTGGTTTTTTTTTTCTTTCTTCTTTATACATACTACTATAGTAGCTTACTGTAGCAGTCTGCGGTGCTGCTGAGCTGACAGTGTCCAGCAGGTCCGTCATCAGTCATTACATAATAAATATATATACCTGTCCGGCTGCAGTACTAGTGATATTATATATATATATATATTGATTTCATCTCATTATCATCCAGTCTATATTAGCAGCAGACACAGTACGGTAGTCCACGGCTGTAGCTACCTCTGTGTCGGCAGTCGCTCGTCCATCCATAAGTATACTAGTATCCATCCATCTTCATTGTTTACCTGAGGTGCCTTTTAGTTGTGCCTATTAAAATATGGAGAACAAAAATGTTGAGGTTCCAAAATTAGGGAAAGATCAAGATCCACTTCCACCTCGTGCTGAAGCTGCTGCCACTAGTCATGGCCGAGACGATGAAATGCCAGCAACGTCGTCTGCCAAGGCCGATGCCCAATGTCATAGTACAGAGCATGTAAAATCCAAAACACCAAATATCAGTAAAAAAAAGGACTCCAAAATCTAAAATAAAATTGTCGGAGGAGAAGCGTAAACTTGCCAATATGCCATTTACCACACGGAGTGGCAATGAACGGCTGAGGCCCTGGCCTATGTTCATGGCTAGTGGTTCAGCTTCACATGAGGATGGAAGCACTCAGCCTCTCGCTAGAAAAATGAAAAGACTCAAGCTGGCAAAAGCAGTAGCACCGCAAAGAACTGTGCGTTCTTCGAAATCCCAAATCCACAAGGAGAGTCCAATTGTGTCGGTTGCGATGCCTGACCTTCCCAACACTGGACGTGAAGAGCATGCGCCTTCCACCATTTGCACGCCCCCTGCAAGTGCTGGAAGGAGCACCCGCAGTCCAGTTCCTGATAGTCAGATTGAAGATGTCAGTGTTGAAGTACACCAGGATGAGGAGGATATGGGTGTTGCTGGCGCTGGGGAGGAAATTGACCAGGAGGATTCTGATGGTGAGGTGGTTTGTTTAAGTCAGGCACCCGGGGAGACACCTGTTGTCCGTGGGAGGAATATGGCCGTTGACATGCCTGGTGAAAATACCAAAAAAATCAGCTCTTCGGTGTGGAAGTATTTCAACAGAAATGCGGACAACAGGTGTCAAGCCGTGTGTTGCCTTTGTCAAGCTGTAATAAGTAGGGGTAAGGACGTTAACCACCTCGGAACATCCTCCCTTATACGTCACCTGCAGCGCATTCATAATAAGTCAGTGACAAGTTCAAAAACTTTGGGCGACAGCGGAAGCAGTCCACTGACCAGTAAATCCCTTCCTCTTGTAACCAAGCTCACGCAAACCACCCCACCAACTCCCTCAGTGTCAATTTCCTCCTTCCCCAGGAATGCCAATAGTCCTGCAGGCCATGTCACTGGCAATTCTGACGATTCCTCTCCTGCCTGGGATTCCTCCGATGCATCCTTGCGTGTAACGCCTACTGCTGAAGGCGCTGCTGTTGTTGCTGCTGGGAGTCAATGGTCATCCCAGAGGGGAAGTCGTAAGCCCACTTGTACTACTTCCAGTAAGCAATTGACTGTCCAACAGTCCTTTGCGAGGAAGATGAAATATCACAGCAGTCATCCTGTTGCAAAGCGGATAACTGAGGCCTTGACAACTATGTTGATGTTAGACGTGCGTCCGGTATCCGCCGTTAGTTCACAGGGAACTAGACAATTTCTTGAGGTAGTGTGCCCCCGTTACCAAATACCATCTAGGTTCCACTTCTCTAGGCAGGCGATACCGAGAATGTACACGGACGTCAGAAAAAGACTCACCAGTGTCCTAAAAAATGCAGTTGTACCCAATGTCCACTTAACCACGGACATGTGGACAAGTGGAGCAGGGCAGGGACAGGACTATATGAATGTGACAGCCCACTGGGTAGATGTATGGACTCCCGCCGCAAGAACAGCAGCGGCGGCACCAGTAGCAGCATCTCGCAAACGCCAACTCTTTCCTAGGCAGGCTACGCTTTGTATCACCGCTTTCCAGAATACGCACACAGCTGAAAACCTCTTACGGCAACTGAGGAAGATCATCGCGGAATGGCTTACCCCAATTGGACTCTCCTGTGGATTTGTGGCATCGGACAACGCCAGCAATATTGTGTGTGCATTAAATATGGGCAAATTCCAGCACGTCCCATGTTTTGCATATACCTTGAATTTGGTGGTGCAGAATTTTTAAAAAAACGACAGGGGCGTGCAAGAGATGCTGTCGGTGGCCAGAAGAATTGCGGGACACTTTCGGCGTACAGGCACCACGTACAGAAGACTGGAGCAACACCAAAAACGCCTGAACCTGCCCTGCCATCATCTGAAGCAAGAAGTGGTAACGAGGTGGAATTCAACTCTATATATGCTTCAGAGGTTGGAGGAGCAGCAAAAGGCCATTCAAGCCTATACAATTCAACACGATATAGGAGGTGGAATGCACCTGTCTCAAGCGCAGTGGAGAATGATTTCAACGTTGTGCAAGGTTCTGCTGCCCTTTGAACTTGCCACACGTGAAGTCAGTTCAGACACTGCCAGCCTGAGTCAGGTCATTCCCCTCATCAGGCTTTTGCAGAAGAAGCTGGAGATATTGAAGGAGGAGCTAACACGGAGCGATTCCGCTAGGCATGTGGGACTTGTGGATGGAGCCCTTAATTCGCTTAACAAGGATTCACGGGTGGTCAATCTGTTGAAATCAGAGCACTACATTTTGGCCACCGTGCTCGATCCTAGATTTAAAACCTACCTTGGATCTCTCTTTCCGGCAGACACAAGTCTGCTGGGGTTCAAAGACCTGCTGGTGAGAAAATTGTCAAGTCAAGTGGAACGCGACCTGTCAACATCTCCTCCTTCACATTCTCCCGCAACTGGGGGTGCGAGGAAAAGGCTCAGAATTCCGAGCCCACCCGCTGGCGGTGATGCAGGGCAGTCTGGAGCGACTGCTGATGCTGACATCTGGTCCGGACTGAAGGACCTGACAACGATTACGGACATGTCGTCTACTGTCACTGCATATGATTCTCTCCCCATTGAAAGAATGGTGGAGGATTATATGAGTGACCGCATCCAAGTAGGCACGTCACACAGTCCGTACTTATACTGGCAGGAAAAAGAGGCAATTTGGAGGCCCTTGCACAAACTGGCTTTATTCTACCTAAGTTGCCCTCCCACAAGTGTGTACTCCGAAAGAGTGTTTAGTGCCGCCGCTCACCTTGTCAGCAATCGGCGTACGAGGTTACTTCCAGAAAATGTGGAGAAGATGATGTTCATTAAAATGAATTATAATCAATTCCTCCGTGGAGACATTGACCAGCAGCAATTGCCTCCACAAAGTACACAGGGAGCTGAGATGGTGGATTCCAGTGGGGACGAATTGATAATCTGTGAGGAGGGGGATGTACACGGTGATATATCGGAGGATGATGATGAGGTGGACATCTTGCCTCTGTAGAGCCAGTTTGTGCAAGGAGAGATTAATTGCTTCTTTTTTGGTGGGGGTCCAAACCAACCCGTCATTTCAGTCACAGTCGTGTGGCAGACCCTGTCACTGAAATGATGGGTTGGTTAAAGTGTGCATGTCCTGTTTATACAACATAAGGGTGGGTGGGAGGGCCCAAGGACAATTCCATCTTGCACCTCTTTTTTCTTTCATTTTTCTTTGCGTCATGTGCTGTTTGGGGAGTGTTTTTTGGAAGGGCCATCCTGCGTGACACTGCAGTGCCACTCCTAGATGCGCCAGGTGTTTGTGTCGGCCACTAGGGTCGCTTATCTTACTCACACAGTCAGCTACCTCATTGCGCCTCTTTTTTTCTTTGCGTTATGTGCTGTTTGGGGAGTGTTTTTTGGAAGGGCCATCCTGCGTGACACTGCAGTGCTACTCCTAGATGGGCCAGGTGTTTGTGTCGGCCACTAGGGTCGCTTATCTTACTCACACAGCTACCTCATTGCGCCTCTTTTTTTCTTTGCGTCATGTGCTGTTTGGGGAGTGTTTTTTGGAAGGGCCATCCTGCGTGACACTGCAGTGCCACTCCTAGATGGGCCCGGTGTTTGTGTCGGCCACTAGGGTCGCTTATCTTACTCACACAGCTACCTCATTGCGCCTCTTTTTTTTCTTTGCATCATGTGCTGTTTGGGGAGTGTTTTTTGGAAGGGCCATCCTGCGTGACACTGCAGTGCCACTCCTAGATGGGCCAGGTGTTTGTGTCGGCCACTAGGGTCGCTTATCTTACTCACACAGCTACCTCATTGCGCCTCTTTTTTTCTTTGCGTCATGTGCTGTTTGGGGAGTGTTTTTTGGAAGGGCCATCCTGCGTGACACTGCAGTGCCACTCCTAGATGGGCCAGGTGTTTGTGTCGGCCACTAGGGTCGCTTATCTTACTCACACAGCTACCTCATTGCGCCTCTTTTTTTCTTTGCGTCATGTGCTGTTTGGGGAGTGTTTTTTGGAAGGGCCATCCTGCGTGACACTGCAGTGCCACTCCTAGATGGGCCAGGTGTTTGTGTCGGCCACTAGGGTCGCTTATCTTACTCACACAGCTACCTCATTGCGCCTCTTTTTTTCTTTGCGTCATGTGCTGTTTGGGGAGTGTTTTTTGGAAGGGCCATCCTGCGTGACACTGCAGTGCCACTCCTAGATGGGCCAGGTGTTTGTGTCGGCCACTAGGGTCGCTTATCTTACTCACACAGCTACCTCATTGCGCCTCTTTTTTTCTTTGCGTCATGTGCTGTTTGGGGAGTGTTTTTTGGAAGGGCCATCCTGCGTGACACTGCAGTGCCACTCCTAGATGGGCCAGGTGTTTGTGTCGGCCACTAGGGTCGCTTATCTTAGTCACACAGCTACCTCATTGCGCCTCTTTTTTTCTTTGCGTCATGTGCTGTTTGGGGAGTGTTTTTTGGAAGGGCCATCCTGCGTGACACTGCAGTGCCACTCCTAGATGGGCCAGGTGTTTGTGTCGGCCACTAGGGTCGCTTATCTTACTCACACAGCTACCTCATTGCGCCTCTTTTTTTCTTTGCGTCATGTGCTGTTTGGGGAGTGTTTTTTGGAAGGGCCATCCTGCGTGACACTGCAGTGCCACTCCTAGATGGGCGAGGTGTTTGTGTCGGCCACTAGGGTCGCTTATCTTACTCACACAGCTACCTCATTGCGCCTCTTTTTTTCTTTGCGTCATGTGCTGTTTGGGGAGTGTTTTTTGGAAGGGCCATCCTGCGTGACACTGCAGTGCCACTCCTAGATGGGCCCGGTGTTTGTGTCGGCCACTAGGGTCGCTTATCTTACTCACACAGCTACCTCATTGCGCCTCTTTTTTTCTTTGCTTCATGTGCTGTTTGGGGAGTGTTTTTTGGAAGGGCCATCCTGCGTGACACTGCAGTGCCACTCCTAGATGGGCCCGGTGTTTGTGTCGGCCACTAGGGTCGCTTAGCTTAGTCATCCAGCGACCTCTGTGCAAATTTTAGGACTAAAAATAATATTGTGAGGTGTGAGGTATTCAGAATAGACTGAAAATGAGTGGAAATTATGGTTTTTGAGGTTAATAATACTTTGGGATCAAAATGACCCCCAAATTCTACGATTTAAGCTGTTTTTTAGTGTTTTTTGAAAAAAACACCCGAATCCAAAACACACCCGAATCCGACAAAAAAAATTCGGTGAGGTTTTGCCAAAACGCGGTCGAACCCAAAACACGGCCGCGGAACCGAACCCAAAACCAAAACACAAAACCCGAAAAATTTCAAGTGCACATCTCTAGTATCTATCTGAAAACATCTGAATAGGTTTGATATTTGTTAATTGATATTAGTTACAACAAGTTTGAACTAAGTTTCTATATGGAAAGAATGATACAGAAAAAATACCAGCCCCTGCCCAGGTCCCTGGGTCAGTCTGGAGTCAGACAGATCTGCATCATACTCCTGATGTCCGTGGTCAGAGGAGGAAAACGCGTTTCACCCGTCTTGCGGGCTTGTTCACTTCCAATGCTGTTAATTGGGGTGATAAGTCAGGTTTAAATACCTGTTGCTGAGATCCCAGCCAATCACTGGGATCCGTGATTCAGCCGCCTGATTGGTTACAGGCACATTGCTTAGGCCTGCGGAAGTGACGTTCTTCCACTGGTTGCTAAGTTACCATCAAGTGTTTATGTGTTGCTGGAGTGCCGTGTATGAATATAAAATAGTGTCCTGGCTTTTTGTCACTGCGCCTCCAGACTCACTAATGGCCGCATCGCTGGTCCCCTTAGTATCTCCCCCGGCAATCCAGGCAGGGACAGCACATGTAGTTGGATAAATGCCTAGGTGTCCCGTTGCCAGGCATTGCCAGGTCTCCCCGGCTTCAGAAAGTGACGTCAACACGTCTCCCCGGCTTTCGGGCAGAACGATACGTCACATCCGGTGGTGCCTGAGCGTCTGGTTGCCTGGCGACCGGGAGGTAGGGGTGTCAATATCCGTGGAGGCGAATAGGTATAGGGCACTCCATTGTACTGTGCCTATCAGTAAGAGGTCCTAGTGCTGATATAAAGAGGAAAAAGAGGGAAAAACAGACATACACAGTAAACGATACATGAAAAAAGGGGATGTATAAAGGTACAGAAAAGATTATACCTCCGTACTTGGTATAAGGACGCCTGCTGTGCATAAAGGATAGGTATATATTGTATTCCCGGCTGTCCGGGTAAGGATGATAGGGTATTGTCCTTTGGTATAGGTCTAACATTCATGAGTGGGTGGGGAGGGATTATTCATGGGTCTAAGAAATTGGGCTTGTTGTTATAGGATTTGCTATGCCCCGGTGGCCCCCGTTGTTGGCATGTGTTATATTTTTAAACAAGCAGGGTAGGGCCATGTATAGACATGGCAAGTTATATAACTTATTGCATGGTATTGGGCCCAGATCAGGGTATAGGGCTATATCTGTTATAGCCACTTAGGTAGAAATATTATGTCTTTTATATAAGACATGAGTAATTGGTTTTTGCAAGTATTAATTAAAATAGGGGTTGTCACCATCAAGGTGGTGGTAATATAATACCACCACCTTGATGGTGACAACCCCTAAGTATTAATTAAAATAGGGGTTGTCACCATCAAGGTGGTGGTAATATAATATCCGCCTCCACGGATATTGACACCCCTACCTCCCGGTCGCCAGGCAACCAGACGCTCAGGCACCACCGGATGTGACGTATCGTCTCTGCCCGAAAGCCGGGGAGACGTGGTGACTAGAGATGTGCACTTGAAATTTTTCGGGTTTTGTGTTTTGGTTTTGGGTTCGGTTCCGCGGCCGTGTTTTGGGTTCGACCGCGTTTTGGCAAAACCTCACCGAATTTTTTTTGTCGGATTCGGGTGTGTTTTGGATTCGGGTGTTTTTTTCAAAAAACACTAAAAAACAGCTTAAATCATGGAATTTGGGGGTCATTTTGATCCCAAAGTATTATTAACCTCAAAAACCATAATTTCCACTCATTTTCAGTCTATTCTGAATACCTCACACCTCACAATATTATTTTTAGTCCTAAAATTTGCACCGAGGTCGCTGGATGACTAAGCTAAGCGACCCTAGTGGCCGACACAAACACCTGGCCCATCTAGGAGTGGCACTGCAGTGTCACGCAGGATGGCCCTTCCAAAAAACACTCCCCAAACAGCACATGACGCAAAGAAGAAAAAAAAGATGCGCAATGAGGTAGCTGTGTGAGTAAGATAAGCGACCCTAGTGGCCGACACAAACACCTGGCCCATCTAGGAGTGGCACTGCAGTGTCACGCAGGATGGCCCTTCCAAAAAACACTCCCCAAACAGCACATGACGCAAAGAAGAAAAAAAGAGGCGCAATGAGGTAGCTGTGTGAGTAAGATAAGCGACCCTAGTGGCCGACACAAACACCTGGCCCATCTAGGAGTGGCACTGCAGTGTCACGCAGGATGGCCCTTCCAAAAAACACTCCCCAAACAGCACATGACGCAAAGAAGAAAAAAAGAGGCGCAATGAGGTAGCTGTGTGAGTAAGCTAAGCGACCCTAGTGGCCGACACAAACACCTGGCCAATCTAGGAGTGGCACTGCAGTGTCACGCAGGATGGTCCTTCCAAAAAACACTCCCCATACAGCACATGACGCAAAGAAGAAAAAAAGAGGCGCAATGAGGTAGCTGTGTGAGTAAGCTAAGCGACCCTAGTGGCCGACACAAACACCTGGCCCATCTAGGAGTGGCACTGCAGTGTCACGCAGGATGGCCCTTCCAAAAAACACTCCCCAAACAGCACATGACGCAAAGAAGAAAAAAAGAGGCGCAATGAGATAGCTGTGTGAGTAAGATAAGCGACCCTAGTGGCCGACACAAACACCTGGCCCATCTAGGAGTGGCACTGCAGTGTCACGCAGGATGGCCCTTCCAAAAAACACTCCCCAAACAGCACATGACGCAAAGAAGAAAAAAAGAGGCGCAATGAGGTAGCTGTGTGAGTAAGCTAAGCGACCCTAGTGGCCGACACAAACACCTGGCCCATCTAGGAGTGGCACTGCAGTGTCACGCAGGATGGCCCTTCCAAAAAACACTCCCCATACAGCACATGACGCAAAGAAGAAAAAAAGAGGCGCAATGAGGTAGCTGTGTGAGTAAGCTAAGCGACCCTAGTGGCCGACACAAACACCTGGCCCATCTAGGAGTGGCACTGCAGTGTCACGCAGGATGGCCCTTCCAAAAAACACTCCCCAAACAGCACATGACGCAAAGAAGAAAAAAAGAGGCGCAATGAGGTAGCTGTGTGAGTAAGATAAGCGACCCTAGTGGCCGACACAAACACCTGGCCCATCTAGGAGTGGCACTGCAGTGTCACGCAGGATGGCCCTTCCAAAAAACACTCCCCAAACAGCACACGACGCAAATAAAAATGAAAGAAAAAAGAGGTGCAAGATGGAATTGTCCTTGGGCCCTCCCACCCACCCTTATGTTGTATAAACAGGACATGCACACTTTAACCAACCCATCATTTCAGTGACAGGGTCTGCCACACGACTGTGACTGAAATGATGGGTTGGTTTGGACCCCCACCGAAAAAGAAGCAATTAATCTCTCCTTGCACAAACTGGCTCTACAGAGGCAAGATGTCCACCTCATCATCATCCTCCGATATATCACCGTGTACATCCCGCTCCTCACAGATTATCAATTCGTCCCCACTGGAATCCACCATCTCAGCTCCCTGTGTACTTTGTGGAGGCAATTGCTGCTGGTCAATGTCTCCATGGAGGAATTGATTATAATTCATTTTAATGAACATCATCTTCTCCACATTTTCTGGAAGTAACCTCGTACGCCGATTGCTGACAAGGTGAGCGGCGGCACTAAACACTCTTTCGGAGTACACACTTGTGGGAGGGCAAGTTAGGTAGAATAAAGCCAGTTTGTGCAAGGGCCTCCAAATTGCCTCTTTTTCCTGCCAGTATAAGTACGGACTGTCTGACGTGCCTACTTGGATGCGGTCACTCATATAATCCTCCACCATTCTTTCAATGGGGAGAGAATCATATGCAGTGACAGTAGACGACATGTCCGTAATCGTTGTCAGGTCCTTCAGTCCGGACCAGATGTCAGCATCAGCAGTCGCTCCAGACTGCCCTGCATCACCGCCAGCGGGTGGGCTCGGAATTCTGAGCCTTTTCCTCGCACCCCCAGTTGCGGGAGAATGTGAAGGAGGAGATGTTGACAGGTCGCGTTCCGCTTGACTTGACAATTTTGTCACCAGCAGGTCTTTGAACCCCAGCAGACTTGTGTCTGCCAGAAAGAGAGATCCAAGGTAGGTTTTAAATCTAGGATCGAGCACGGTGGCCAAAATGTAGTGCTCTGATTTCAACAGATTGACCACCCGTGAATCCTTGTTAAGCGAATTAAGGGCTCCATCCACAAGTCCCACATGCCTAGCGGAATCGCTCCCTTTTAGCTCCTCCTTCAATGCCTCCAGCTTCTTCTGCAAAAGCCTGATGAGGGGAATGACCTGACTCAGGCTGGCAGTGTCTGAACTGACTTCACGTGTGGCAAGTTCAAAAGGTTGCAGAACCTTGCACAACGTTGAAATCATTCTCCACTGCGCTTGAGACAGGTACATTACACCTCCTATATCGTGCTCAATTGTATAGGCTTGAATGGCCTTTTGCTGCTCCTCCAACCTCTGAAGCATATATAGGGTTGAATTCCACCTCGTTACCACTTCTTGCTTCAGATGATGGCAGGGCAGGTTCAGGCGTTTTTGGTGGTGCTCCAGTCTTCTGTACGTGGTGCCTGTACGCCGAAAGTGTTCCGCAATTCTTCTGGCCACCGACAGCATCTCTTGCACGCCCCTGTCGTTTTTTAAAAAATTCTGCACCACCAAATTCAAGGTATATGCAAAACATGGGACGTGCTGGAATTTGCCCATATTTAATGCACACACAATATTGCTGGCGTTGTCCGATGCCACAAATCCACAGGAGAGTCCAATTGGGGTAAGCCATTCCGCAATGATCTTCCTCAGTTGCCGTAAGAGGTTTTCAGCTGTGTGCGTATTCTGGAAACCGGTGATACAAAGCGTAGCCTGCCTAGGAAAGAGTTGGCGTTTGCGAGATGCTGCTACTGGTGCCGCCGCTGCTGTTCTTGCGGCGGGAGTCCATACATCTACCCAGTGGGCTGTCACAGTCATATAGTCCTGACCCTGCCCTGCTCCACTTGTCCACATGTCCGTGGTTAAGTGGACATTGGGTACAGCTGCATTTTTTAGGACACTGGTGACTCTTTTTCTGAGGTCTGTGTACATTTTCGGTATCGCCTGCCTAGAGAAATGGAACCTAGATGGTATTTGGTACCGGGGACACAGTACCTCCAACAAGTCTCTAGTTGGCTCTGCAGTAATGATGGATACCGGAACCACGTTTCTCACCACCCAGGATGCCAAGGCCTCAGTTATCCGCTTTGCAGCAGGATGACTGCTGTGATATTTCATCTTCCTCGCAAAGGACTGTTGGACAGTCAATTGCTTGGTGGAAGTAGTAAAAGTGGGCTTACGACTTCCCCTCTGGGATGACCATCGACTCCCAGCAGCAACAACAGCAGCGCCAGCAGCAGTAGGCATTACACGCAAGGATGCATCGGAGGAATCCCAGGCAGGAGAGGACTCATCAGAATTGCCAGTGACATGGCCTGCAGGACTATTGGCATTCCTGGGGAAGGAGGAAATTGACACTGAGGGAGTTGGTGGGGTGGTTTGCGTGAGCTTGGTTACAAGAGGAAGGGATTTACTGGTCAGTGGACTGCTTCCGCTGTCGCCCAAAGTTTTTGAACTTGTCACTGACTTATTATGAATGCGCTGCAGGTGACGTATAAGGGAGGATGTTCCGAGGTGGTTAACGTCCTTACCCCTACTTATTACAGCTTGACAAAGGCAACACACGGCTTGACAAATGTTGTCCGCATTTCTGTTGAAATACTTCCACACCGAAGAGCTGATTTTTTTGGTATTTTCACCAGGCATGTCAACGGCCCTATTCCTCCCACGGACAACAGGTGTCTCCCCGGGTGCCTGACTTAAACAAACCACCTCACCATCAGAATCCTCCTTGTCAATTTCCTCCCCAGCGCCAGCAACACCCATATCCTCCTCATCCTGGTGTACTTCAACACTGACATCTTCAATCTGACTATCAGGAACTGGACTGCGGGTGCTCCTTCCAGCACTTGCAGGGGGCGTGCAAATGGTGGAAGGCGCATGCTCTTCACGTCCAGTGTTGGGAAGGTCAGGCATCGCAACCGACACAATTGGACTCTCCTTGTGGATTTGGGATTTGGAAGAACGCACAGTTCTTTGCGGTGCTTTTGCCAGCTTGAGTCTTTTCATTTTTCTAGCGAGAGGCTGAGTGCTTCCATCCTCATGTGAAGCTGAACCACTAGCCATGAACATAGGCCAGGGCCTCAGCTGTTCCTTGCCACTCCGTGTGGTAAATGGCATATTGGCAAGTTTACGCTTCTCCTCCGACAATTTTATTTTAGATTTTGGAGTCCTTTTTTTACTGATATTTGGTGTTTTGGATTTTACATGCTCTGTACTATGACATTGGGCATCGGCCTTGGAAGACGACGTTGCTGGCATTTCATCGTCTCGGCCATGACTAGTGGCAGCAGCTTCAGCACGAGGTGGAAGTGGATCTTGATCTTTCCCTAATTTTGGAACCTCAACATTTTTGTTCTCCATATTTTAATAGGCACAACTAAAAGGCACCTCTGGTAAACAATGGAGATGGATGGATACTAGTATACTTATGGATGGACGAGCGACTGCCGACACAGAGGTAGCTACAGCCGTGGACTACCGTACTGTGTCTGCTGCTAATATAGACTGGATGATAATGAGATGAAATTAATATATATATATATATATATATAATATCACTAGTACTGCAGCCGGACAGGTATATATATTTATTATGTAATGACTGATGACGGACTTGCTGGACACTGTCAGCTCAGCAGCACCGCAGACTGCTACAGTAAGCTACTATAGTAGTATGTATCAAGAAGAAAGAGAAAAAAAAAAACCACGGGTAGGTGGTATACAATTATGGATGGACCAACGACTGCCGACACAGAGGTAGCTACAGCCGTGGACTACCGTACTGTGTCTGCTGCTAATATAGACTGGATGATAATGAGATGAAATTAATATATATATATATATATATATAATATCACTAGTACTGCAGCCGGACAGGTATATATATTTATTATGTAATGACTGATGACGGACCTGCTGGACACTGTCAGCTCAGCAGCACCGCAGACTGCTACAGTAAGCTACTATAGTAGTATGTATCAAGAAGAAAGAGAAAAAAAAAACCACGGGTAGGTGGTATACAATTATGGATGGACCAGCGACTGCCGACACAGAGGTAGCTACAGCCGTGGACTACCGTACTGTGTCTGCTGCTAATATAGACTGGATGATAATGAGATGAAATTAATATATATATATATATATATATAATATCACTAGTACTGCAGCCGGACAGGTATATATATTTATTATGTAATGACTGATGACCGGCCTGCTGGACACTGTCAGCTCAGCAGCACCGCAGACTGCTACAGTAAGCTACTATAGTAGTATGTATCAAGAAGAAAGAGAAAAAAAAAAACCACGGGTAGGTGGTATACAATTATGGATGGACCAGCGACTGCCGACACAGAGGTAGCTACAGCCGTGGACTACCGTACTGTGTCTGCTGCTAATATAGACTGGATGATAATGAGATGAAATTAATATATATATATATATAATATCACTAGTACTGCAGCCGGACAGGTATATATATTTATTATGTAATGACTGATGACGGACCTGCTGGACACTGTCAGCTCAGCAGCACCGCAGACTGCTACAGTAAGCTACTATAGTAGTATGTATCAAGAAGAAAGAGAAAAAAAAATCCACGGGTAGGTGGTATACAATTATGGATGGACCAGCGACTGCCGACACAGAGGTAGCTACAGCCGTGGACTACCGTACTGTGTCTGCTGCTAATATAGACTGGATGATAATGAGATGAAATTAATATATATATATATATATATAATATCACTAGTACTGCAGCCGGACAGGTATATATATTTATTATGTAATGACTGATGACGGACCTGCTGGACACTGTCAGCTCAGCAGCACCGCAGACTGCTACAGTAAGCTACTATAGTAGTATGTATCAAGAAGAAAGAGAAAAAAAAAACCACGGGTAGGTGGTATACAATTATGGATGGACCAGCGACTGCCGACACAGAGGTAGCTACAGCCGTGGACTACCGTACTGTGTCTGCTGCTAATATAGACTGGATGATAATGAGATGAAATTAATATGTATATATATATATATATATATATATATATATAATATCACTAGTACTGCAGCCGGACAGGTATATATATTTATTATGTAATGACTGATGACGGACCTGCTGGACACTGTCAGCTCAGCAGCACCGCAGACTGCTACAGTAAGCTACTATAGTAGTATGTATCAAGAAGAAAGGAAAAAAAAAAACACGGGTAGGTGGTATACATATACAATTATATATATATTATATACAATTATATATATATATATATATATATATATTAAACTGGTGGTGATTAATTAAACTGGTGGTCAGGTCACTGGTCACACTATCAGCAACTTGCAAGTAGTACTCCTAAGCAGACAATCACAATATATACTGGTGGTCAGTGTGGTCACAATGGCAGTGTGGCACTCTGGCAGCAGAGTGCCAGCAAAAGTGTGCACTGTACGTTAAAATATGTACTCCTGCTCTCAGACTCTAACTGCTCCCCACTGTCTCCCCCACAAGTCAGATATACAGTCACACTATCACTTCAGCAAGTAGTAGTACTCCTCCTAATGCTCCCCAAAATTACTAAAGTAAATAATACTGTGTCTCTCTCTACTCTAGTAGTCTCACTCTCTATAAACGGAGAGGACGCCAGCCACGTCCTCTCCCTATCAATCTCAATGCACGTGTGAAAATGGCGGCGACGCGCGGCTCCTTATATAGAATCCGAGTCTCGCGATAGAATCCGAGCCTCGCGAGAATCCGACAGCGGGATGATGACGTTCGGGCGCGCTCGGGTTAACCGAGCAAGGCGGGAAGATCCGAGTCGCTTGGCCCCGTGTAAAAAAAACTGAAGTTCATCTCTAGTGGTGACGTCACTTTCTGAAGCCGGGGAGACCTGGCAATGCCTGGCAACGGGACACCTAGGCATTTATCCAACTACATGTGCCTTCCCTGCCTGGATTGCCGGGGGAGATACTAAGTGGACCAGTGATGCGGCCATTAGTGAGTCTGGAGGCGCAGTGACAAGAAGCCTGGACACTATTTTATATTCATACACGGCACTCCAGCAACACATAAACACTTGATGGTAACTTAGCAACCAGTGGAAGAACGTCACTTCCGCAAGCCTAAGCAATGTGCCTGTAACCAATCAGGCGGCTGAATCACGGATCCCAGTGATTGGCTGGGCTCTCAGCAACAGGTATTTAAACCTGACTTATCACCCCAATTAACAGCATTGGAAGTGAACAAGCCCGCAAGACGGGTGAAACGCGTTTTTCTCCTCTGACCACGGACATCAGGAGTATGATGCAGATCTGTCTGACTCCAGACTGACCCAGGGACCTGGGCAGGGGCTGGTATTTTTTCTGTATCATTCTTTCCATATAGAAACTTTGTTCAAACTTGTTGTAACTAATATCAATTAACAAATATCAAACCTATTCAGATGTTTTCAGATAGATACAGTATCATTTTTTGCCTGCTATAGACGGGACATGAGAAATGTACCTGTCTACCCTCTCTTTTGTATATTTTTTGCTCATATTGTTTATCATTATCTGTTACCATATAGATAACCAGAGAGCAGATGACATTTTTTGTTTGATTGGACACACTTCCCCCCTAATATTTGTCTTTCCTAGTGCAACAGCCCCATATTTTGGGTTGCAATCATAATCATATATAAAAAAACGTTTTCTTCTTGGGGGAGTCTCTCTTGGGATATGTGCTTTAGCCCCTTCAGTCCCATCTAGCTCACAGCAGAGATTTTAGATATAATATATGTATGTCTAAATTATCAAACAAATTGTCAGTACCTATTGTAAATAACACATGATCTCTGTGACATCGATCTCTTAATGTTCCCTGCCTAGCGGCACAACACATGGCGGTTATAGGTGGGATCAACTGGTGTTATTTTAACACAAGTCACATCTAGCATATACTGATCGTGTACTCTTACCCTAAAAAACTTACCTTTATCTTCATCTGCAGCCTCAAAAAAAATTTCTTATATCAGCGGACTCTCATTTATGATTCACAGGTGAAAACCTGCGTCTAACGTAGACAGCAGATCCGCATTTGCCTTTTTCTGAAATCTCTAATCGGTGCACTCTCATTGGTGGGTCGACCAATTGCGTCAAAAGTTACTACCATACCCCACCGACAGAGCCCGATCTCGTCCGATCTTGGAAGCAAAACGGTGGTGGGCTGGGTCAGTACCCGTGAGGGAGACCCCCAGGGAATACCCGGTGTTGTAATCGATGACCCCCTCCGACCAGATACCAACAGCAGGATCACCACTTTTTCTCTCCCCCCTTTTTCTTTTCCCCCTTCTCTTCTGTTTTTCTTCTCTTTTCTGCTAGATATCCAAAGGCAAAAAATTAGCAAAACTTATTGTCTTGTAAAATACGGGGGCAATTAGCAGGCAACCCCAATATATGTATATAATTCTGCTACGACGCATACTCTTGATAAAACTGGTCCGATTAATTTTGACCCATTGAGGTCTCATTAAAACAAGCTTCGCTTGTACTGGTTGGTTAGGAATGGATGTAGAACTATAGTGTCTACATCCCCCTACAAGTCTTTTGGTGATAGACTAACCAGAACATTTCCAATTTTTTGAAGCACTTTGAGTGCATTGAGATATAAATATATCCTATTAACCAAACATGGTGGAGTATAAGAGTGAGGATTTATTTTAAATGAATTAATAAAAGCTATGTTTTAATCTACAATCATATAACGAAAACAAGAGTGCACCCACACAAGAGTCTTCTGCAAAGTAGTTTTTTCTCTAAGACAGAGGTTCCCAAACTGTGTGCCGTGGCTACCTGGGGTGTCTCGGGACACTTGCAGGGGTGCCCTGTGTTGGTGGTCCAGGACCAATTCAAATTATTCATGGTCAATATAATAGGCAAAACCAGTGCTGGTGGCTGCCAGTCATAAAATATGTGGCCAAACAGAAGAAAATCTTGTCCCTCACCACACAACTGACCCTAAGGATGACATATGAATGCGATCTACTTAATGTAATATTTCTGTCTAAATTTCTAAATAAGAAATTTTTGGCCTGGGGTGCCGTGAAAAAAATTCTGATATTCTAGGGCGCCGTGATTCAAAAAAGTTTGGAAACCACTGGCATAAGGGAACATTTGTAATTAGTTACCTGCCCCCCCCCCCCCCCCCCTCCAATGTCTCTTATGCCAAGTAAAACAAGGTTGTGTCCACATGGTTGCGAACAGAAACTGACACAGAGACACAAGCAGGCCCGACGACAGGAGGGGTCATAGGGGACACCCGTACCAGGCCCTAAGAATCTGGCACAGAAAAATGGGGCCAGCCCTTCACTATGAGAGAGGCACCTCAGCAGTCAGCAACAGCAGGGGAGCAGCCAGCATGAAGTAACACCACCTTCCATAGCTTCACTGCCGAGCCTAACGGGGAAGGGAGAGAGATGTTGTGTTGACTCTTATGGCCAATATGATGTTTAACTAACAGAATCCTAATACTTCTGACTGAGGTCAGTGCCATAAGCAGTGCTTTATCCTTAATTGAGTTTATTGCGGATACACTGTAACATTAAAAATCAGTGAAAGCACAGTGAACATTGGGTTTATACAAAGTCACACATAATCAAAGATCAATACGGAAACCCTGCCATAAAATAATAACTCATATTCTAATGTGAATGTAATAACTTTAAATAAGGAGTGATATCACATTTCCCTTATGTCAGTCACACAAAAGACAGGAGCCTCAAACCAGTGGCCAGTGTAGTGGAGTCTGTGAGGTCATGCTGTGATGTCATAATGGGCCTCAAACCAGAAAGAACCAGTGCTGGCTGGCCTGGTGGGGTCTGTGAGGTCATGCTGTGATGTCATAATGGTATCAACTGCCTATATCCCGGCTTGGCTGCTGCCTCCCTCATTCTCCTTCAATACCTGGAGACACAAAGCTCACCGGCAGGAGTAGAAACAACTGGCAGGAGAAACATACTTGGCTGAGGTTAGTAACTGGACAAAGACAAGAGCAGCTTAGTTAGATGTGGCAGTAGACTTAGATGCCCATTTATCAGCTATTCAAAACCTGTTGCATATGTGCTCCAGTCAATCATCTCCCAGCTGTCATGTGTTTAAAAATGACAGTTGGGAGCTGATTGACTGGAGCAACATTTATCATACGGAATGAGTTTTAAACAGCTAAAAATCATTGATAAATGGGCAACAAGAATCAGAGGGGAATAGAAATGATTGCTTTAATGATTTAATAAGACAGAAAATAGGATACAGATACTGCACATTAAACTGGAAACAAATACATAGAAAATGAAATTATGTCATAGCTGGTGCTTATTTAAATAATACTATCATGTTTTATTTAAAATGTTTTGTATTATACATGTGTATGTTAGTTTATTATAGTGGTCACTGAGGTTTTCCATGATGGTTTCATCTTCTGCCACTGAAACCAAACTACGGAGCTATTTATGTACTGAGAAATCCTCACCGCTCTCCTGGTTTCCTTATTACACACTGAGCCATAGAGTACATCAGCAATACATGGCCACCATTAATAGTAATCTAGGGGGAGATCTCTCATCCCTTCTAATCAGGGCCGGTGCAAGGTTTCTCAGCACCCTAGGCAAAATCGTCGGTGCACCCCCACCCCCCCTGTTTAAAAAGCTTTAATAGAACAATCACTTAAATTATATAAATAGGCAACTCATTATCTTTAGAACATACAGTGGCCATACTATTCATGCCGCTCAATCCACAGCAGTCCTACAGTTCTGGATGCCTCTGGCTCTCACAATCACCGGCAACTGTGTGGAACGCATAAACACATGACCAGAGGCTCAACCAATGCAGTGTGACGGCTGCTCTGGGCTGCTTTCTACCCACGTCTGCAGTGGAATGCAATCACATATATACAAGCTGCCAATGAACAGACCCTACTGGCCAAGTAGTCAAATCTACTCTAAGTAGCCTATCTCTAAATTCACTACATTTTTCTACACATTTAAAAAAAATACCACCAACCAAATGCCACCAACATTTACATATGGGCTTTTCCACAAAATACATACAGGAAAAAGTATCTTGTGACAGGTTTATGCCAATCCTAACAATATATCTCTGAAAATGTAAATGCAGAAAACCTAAAGCCATATAGTAACATATAATGGGTGGGATGTACTAATGCAGAAATGCGGTAAAAAACCCAAATGTACTAAGCCCCGACATCAGGGCTCCGATGCAGAGGTTAATGCCTGCTACCCTATGGGCTTCTTAACGGATTGTGCTATGTGCCGATTGGATCCCTCCCAGCATGCCCCACATCCTGTGCAGGTGCAGACGGACTCCTGGGTCATAAACCCTGGAAGTCCAGGGACCAGAGTGCATCGCAATGGGCAGCTTTTATCAGAAGAGCTGTCATTTGCAATACTAATCGCATATGTTAGTACATATGCGATTAGTATGGATGCGATGTGTGGCGGGATATACACCACAAAGGTGGTCATTCCGAGTAGTTCGCTCGGTATTTTTCTTCGCATCGCAGCGATTTTCCGCTTACTGCGCATGCGCAATGTCCACACTGCGACTGCGCCAAGTAAATTTGCTATGCAGTTAGGTATTTTACTCACGGCTTTTTCTTTGTTCAGGCGATCGTAATGTGATTGACAGAAAGTGGGTGTTTCTGGGCGGAAACTGGTTGTTTTATGGGTGTGTGTGAAAAAACGCTACCGTTTCTGGGAAAAACGCGGGAGTGGCTGGAGAAACGGAGGAGTGTCTGGGCGAATGCTGGGTGTGTTTGTGACGTCAAACCAGGAATGACAAGCACTGAACTGATCGCAGATGCCGAGTAAGTCTGGAGCTACTCAGAAACTGCTAAGAGAGGTCTAATCGCAATATTGCGAATCCGTCGGTTGCAATTTTAAGAAGCTAAGTTTCACTCCCAGTAGGCGGCGGCTTAGTGTGTGCAAAGCTGCTAAAAGCAGCTTGCGAGCGAACAACTCGGAATGAGGGCCAAAGTTTTTACATCCCGCCCAATAAATAAAAAAACAGAGATCCAACACAATCTTAGATCACTATATTAAAAGAATGCATATGAAAAGAATCTATCTTAAATTGAAAAAAATATATATATTTCTATATTTATCAAGGTATGTCCAGGGGATGTGGTCAAGATCCCCCCAGACGGAATCCCGGCGGTCGGAATACAAACACCGGAATCCCGTTCGGCACAATCCCAACATATTCTCCCTCTGTGGGTGTCCACGACACCCATAGAGGGAGAATAAATTAGTGTGCCGAGCGTAGCGAGGCACCGTGACCGCAGCATGGCGAGCGCAGTGAGCCCGCAAGGGGCTGTGTTGCGCTCGCCCCCCTGTCGTGCTGGTCGGGATCCCGGTGTTGGTATTCCGACCGCTGGGGTCCTGTCCGGTGGGATCTTGTACTGATTCCATGTCCGGCACTCACCCCTACTGCAACAGCTTGTCCAAGTGCCACTCCAAAGAAAGCATATATCCAAGGTGCATTGGATGGCACTCCAGGACTGCAATCCCAATCAAATAACGTAGGCAAAGCCCAAAAGTTATAGTCAATGTTTCAGAGCGTTAGCTCTTTTATCAAGACCTCACACAATTTACAAAAGGCATACTATATAAATCTGTATATTCACTACATGTACACCAATCTTCCGTCATCACTGAACGCTGCGGGATCCCGGTGACGTCATAGGCAGTTGCTGGCGCCCAGGACCTGTCACGGGGGCGTGATGCAGGAAGTGTATACCATCACCATGGTGACAAAGAACAACTACAGAGAGACAGTATAAATGTATAAGAATGTCACAAACATAATGCATTATACAAATCAGCATCCATGCAGGGTAGATACCCCAGAAAGGCATAAAATAAATTCTTATAATATTCAGAATGCAACGGCATGTAAGCGTAGGTGCAACCGTGCAACCACACAGGGGGCATTGTTAGATAAATGCAATAATACACTAAGCAGACCAGAGCATTGCACTGTGACCAAGCAAGGCATATAAGGGATAACAATGTATAGGATGTCAAAGTAATGCATAAGCGTGATAGCTGTGGAGGCAGCAGCAGGTACTTATGAGATGCAGCCCGCCGCCCGCGGGAGCCAGTCGCGGGATTGCGGGGGGGAGCGCGGATATCAATTTGCACTCGATTGTAGGGAGAGGCGGCGCCCGATGCGGCAGCAGAGTGGACCAGGCCAGCGGGTGACTCCTTCATGTGCCCTGTGCCCAAATGCAGGGGTGATGGGGGGGGGGACGCGGGAGACCATCGCGGTGGGGGAGCGGCGGGTAGTCAGTGATAGGCTGATAGCTCATAATGTGGGACCCGGGACCCCGGACTCAGGAGCGCAGGCGGCAGCAGGCTGCACATTATAACACATTCCACTATGTCTGTGGCTGTGGGCTGTGATCGCAGAGGTGGGGGGGCGGCAGGGTTGAAGAAGAAGTAGGCACGCAGTCAACTCACGTTTGAAGGCAGACAGTCAGACGTGGTGGACCGGGCGCCAACGAGCTGCTCCTCTTAAAGAATAGGAGGAGTTTGGCTGGGCTGGGCTGGCTGAGGCAGAGGATGAAAAAGTGTTCTTTCACTTTCGTTCACTAAGAGGTGCCGCCCTCCAGTGGTCGCCGCCCATAGGCAGCTGCCTAAAGCTGCCTAGTGGTAGCGCCGGCCCTGCTTCTAATGATGGGAGGTGTTGCCTATAGCAACAATCCGATGTTAACTACTGTATCATTGCATGGAGTATACTAGATAAATATTAGCTAGAAGATAATTGGTTGCTATGGGCAACAGCTCCATTTATACTCTTTAGAAGGTTTGATAAGTCTGAAAATATTAGGGAAGGCAGAAAGTAGGTTTATGTCGGACAGATGATTTTACAAATTCCAACAATAAAAGTGTTCTCAGCTTACATAAGTATAATAGTAACCGGTGAAATGGACTGTCCAGAAAGGCCATTATACAGCTTACAGTTTCAGGTTCTAGTTGATCTTAAATATGAATGTATATCCCTAAATACTGTAGTAGATGTTACTTACAATTGTAAATGCATTGCAAGGCATCTAACACTGTCTACTCTTCATCTTTCTCCACATCAGCGCTATGGCCCCGAGATGGATGATCACACTGTGGGAGACGATAACTGCCTGCTGTCCATGCAGAAGATACAGGAGCTGGAATGCTCAGAGAAGAGATGCCCACTTGCCTCGCCATACCAGGCTTGAGGAAGAAATGCCTCCAACCAAGCCAGTGGGTTATGATCACTCTGATGGCAGTTTATCCAAAAAACTATCTCCCAGTGAGAAGAACAAGGATCGCCAGATTAAAGTCCTCGATCTCATTAACAAACAGTTAGTCGAGGAGAACAACTTGTTAGCGGCAGAAAACACCTTATTAAAACTGAAGGTTGAAATGCTTAAAGACACGCTAACGAAGGTCATAGAGCTGTTGTAGGCCCCTGTGTAACTCCGCCGCTGTTACGGAGGCTCACCCAGTAGCTGACCAGTAACCATGGATTCTTATCTTTATGCACTCACCTATTAGAGCAGGGGGAAATATGCACTGAGAGGTTTCTGTAATCTTCTAATCGAAAAGGAGCGACCTTTCTTTTTTGAAGTCTGCAGAAATCTGTCAGTGTGTATTTTCCACCTTTTCTCACCTTCTCTAATAGGTAAGTACATAAAAACAATGTTCCATGGCCAACATCTACTGGTTACAGCTTACTGTGGTTATACCTGGTAGTTAATCTTTACATCATTAAAGAGCCAGAGCAAAGATATTGTCTTCAGTGCATTCTTGTCTCTATTTAATGTAGTTGTAGTGAGAAATATATTGTATGTCTAGCTAAATATATAACTATGATAATTATTCATAATATAAAAAAATATTCCATTATCACCAGTAAGGGGTGGGTGTAAGTCCCGATACTAATGGTGACTGTGGATGGAGATACTCGGCGGGACGTCCTTCTGTGTGAAGACAAACAGATAACCGGCATATACGGCGGATATATGCATTACATACATAGTAACATAGTATCTAAGGTTGAAAAAAGACAATTGTCCATCGAGTTCAACCTATTTGTGGTCTCCTATGCAGGATTATTTGGTCTAAAATTTTGACTGATGCTGATGTCTGCCATAGCGTTCTATCCCTCTTTTTATAGTAACTATAGTGCGTGACTATGCACCATAACCCTGGATATCCTTATCCATTAGGAATTTATCTAACCCATTCTCAAAGGTGTTGACTGAGTCCGCCATTAAAACTCCCTCAGGCAGGGAATTCCAAAGACGTATTGTCCTTACCGTGAAAAAGCCTTTACGCTGTATTGTGCGGAATCTCCTCTCCTCTAACCTGAGCGAGTGTCCACGAGTCCTCTGTGTTGATCTAACCGAAAACAGGTCCCGCTCTGTGTATTGTTCCCTTATATATTTGTAGATGTTGATCATGTTGCCTCTTAGGGGTAAATTTACTAAGATTCGTATTTTCCAGAATCATGTCCAAGTTCAATCACGAATGACATCGACAGTGTAAAATTGCAACTTTTTGAATTGATTACGACTAATTTACTAAGCTGTCGTATTCGTGTTTTTCGTTTCTTCCGATGTCGATGTCATTCCTGCTTTTCTGCTGTAGATTGCGGCCGCGTTTGCTGTTTCGCGGACGCGTTTATGTGTTTTTTTTACGACTGCGTCACATGTCTGTTACGGCAGTGATTTAGAAATTGCTGCCGCGTTTTTAGTCCTAAGTTTCGTTTTCGTCACGCGGCCGTGATTGGTTGTATTCGTGAAGGAGGAGTGTCTGTGCATATTACTATAAAACCGCCCCAAACACACCGCACCTCGTGGGTTTAGCTAGTGGAGAGGAGAGAGGAAGGTGTATTTGGAGTTGGTGAGTTTGGTGGAGTTTTTGGTGGATTTGGAGAGGAGTTTGGTGATTGTTGAGTGCTGTACTGTGTGTGTAAGTAGTCTTGTCATATTTGTAGTATTGTTTTTTCACAGTTTGTCTACTTTTTTGTCCTTGTTTTTTTTTTACAGTCTTTTGTCATTGTTTGTGAGTGAGTGAGTGAGTGAGTGAGTGAGTGAGTGAGTGAGTGAGCGTGTGTGTTGGCTGTGTGGTGTGTAGTAGTAGGAGTAGTGGAGGAGTGTGTTTTGTGTTTTGATTTTTCAGTGTTTTTTGTCGTTTGTCATGTCAGACTCAGAGGTCAGTGTGGTGGCGGAGGTTAGTGAGGTGGAGGCTGGTAGTGAGGTGGAGGCTGGTAGTGAGGTGGAGGCTGTTAGTGAGGTGGAGGGGGGTAGTGAGAGGGAGGAGGTTAGTGAGGAGGAGGAGGAGGGGGTGCCTGTTGCTGTATTTTCCAGTGATAGTGATGGTGTTGTGGCTCCGCAGCCACGCACCACTACCAAGACTGGCAGGAATATTAAGTTCAGCTATGCTGAAAACATGGCTTTGGTGCGTGAGCTGATGAAGCACCATCGCCAATTGTTTGGTCAGGATGCTGGCAAGGTGTCCTCCCGCAGGAAGTCTGTCCTGTGGAGGCAAGTAATACTTGCCGTGAATAGTTAGGGTGTGGTGAGGCGGACTGAGGACACGTGCCGCAAGAGGTTTTATGATATAAAGCGGCGTGTCAAGGCCAAGATGGCCAAAGAGTCCAAATCTGCACGAAAAACCGGAGGTGGCCCCCCTTTCCGGGCCACCTATCGGGACTGGGAGGAGCCTGTGCGGGCATTGATTCCTGCCGAAGTGGTGTCTGCTACTCATGTCCGGGATTCGGACCGACCCACGCAGGATGGTAAGTTTGATTTGTTCGAATTTTATTTAAATGTCCTCTAAATGTTGTAAATGTCATTTTTAAAGGGTAAAGGATGCATAAATTGTGTTTCACATATTTCAGGCCTATGCACCCTTAAGGTGTGTTTGTGTTTCGAATTTGCTTTTTTCACCTTGCATTGGCTGTTTGGTAAATTTAATATTGCGCAAAAACATGTGCAATGGCTGTTTTATTTTTATTTTTTATAAAATATTTTTTGCGATATTGCTTGGACATCTGTGTTGTATGCTTATTTTAAAATTATTTTTTGATTTATTTACTTCTGAAAAACGGTGCAATTATTCCAATATTACATTTTTAAAACATTTGCAAGTAGTCAATCTCTGCAATATCTGAGGCATAATTCTCAAATGTAACAGATTTATTGTGTGCAACATCATGTACATTTGGATATACAACACAAAATAATGAAGCTTGAAGCTCTTAATCAGAAATTATTTGTTTATCCAATACCTAGTAGATGGTTACAGTACACTAAGGCTTTGCAGTTATAATTTTTACACAAAGCATGGTAATAATGGCCCTCATTCCGAGTTGATCGGTCGCAAGGCGAATTTAGCAGAGTTACACACGCTAAGCCGCCGCCTACTGGGAGTGAATCTTAGCTTCTTAAAATTGCGACCGATGTATTCGCAATATTGCGATTACTAACTACTTAGCAGTTTCAGAGTAGCTCCAGACTTACTCTGCCTGTGCGATCAGTTCAGTGCTTGTCGTTCCTGGTTGACGTCACAAACACACCCAGCGTTTGCCCAGGCACTCCCACCGTTTCCCCGGCCACTCCTGCGTTTTTTCCGGAAACGGTAGCGTTTTCAGCCACACGCCCCTGAAACGCCGTGTTTCCGCCCAGTAACACCCATTTCCTGTCAATCACATTACGATCGCCGGAGCGAAGAAAAAGCCGTGAGTAAAAATACTATCTTCATAGTAAAGTTACTTGGCGCAGTCGCAGTGCGAACATTGCGCATGCGTACTAAGCGGATTTTCACTGCGATGCGATGAAAAATACCGAGCGAACAACTCGGAATGAGGGCCAATGTTTGGTCCACTTTTTCAACAGTCCCACAGACCAGCCGGCCAGACAGGCCTCAGACAAGTCAGGATGAGGCTGGGATTGCAGGTAAGACTTCACTGTAGTCACATATTCTGAAAACACATAGAAGTACAAAATATTAATGTTTATATTTTCACATAGGTTCTGCTTCTGGAAGCCGACCTCCTGTAAGGCGCCCATCACAGGGCTCGGGCCACTTACCCAGGAGGCCAAGTAAGACACGGCGTCTTGGCACGGAATCTGCGGCTCCATCATCCCCACCCAGGCGACGCATTTCGGCAGTGTCACCCCAGCCACCACTGGCACTATTGGCGAGTTCGCAGAGTGATGAGCCCCGATCACCTCAGTTATCTGGTGAGTAAAAACAGAAATTAAACACATAGGCAATAATATACACAGTACAGTTAATATGTTGTTAGTTGGTTTTGAGATTACATGTTTTCCAGAACAAGCAATGTGATGTTACGTCTTCAATTGCTAAAGGTGAAAATGTTTTTTTTTTAAAGGTCTTAGTGGATGATCTCGCCAACATCATTTTTAATAAATAACAGACATTTGTTTAAAATTTGGCCACACACGTGCACATTAAAATAAAATACCAATAAAAATCCCAAACAAAAACAGCATCCACAACATTATATTGTTCACACATCTCCCCTGTCCAGTATGTAGATGGCTTACTTGCTCCGCTCATCTGGACTATCCAGGTAAGTAGTCTATATCGTGGTCAGGGGAGGTGATATAACACTGTAATGCTGTGGAGGGGAGGTAGTTAGGTGTGGATTATGCAAATCTGTCTATGTGGCCGCCTGTGTTGGTATATATGTTTTTGAACAAAAAAAACATTATAAGTTTTGAAAAACAACGCCAAAAACTATACAAATGGAGTATTATGAATGTAGTAATGTGTAGAAGTAGCCTTTAAACAAATTGACAAATAAACATTGCATGTTGGCCACCCCATACAGAGCCCAGCTTGATGGCCGACGTGGACCAGCAGGGACAAGACCAACAGGCAACCATCACACTGCAACTTACACCTGTTGACCCAAGCCAGCCAATACAGCTGCAGGATATCCCCCAAGCCTCCATCAGTCCACAACTGGCACAAGCTCCGGCCCCAACCCAAATACCAGATGACTTTTGGGCCAGTTGGACAAGCCAACAGGCCCAAAGCAATGCCAGCCTGACCGCACATACACAACACCTTGCCAGTCTGCCCCATCATCTACCGCGCATTAGTCGCAACTCGGGCAGACTGATTGTACAAGTAGGGCGAATGGCAACCTCAATGGAGCAAATAAGGGCTGACAACAGCCAAATGCTTGCTCATTTAACGCGCATCATAGATGAGCAACAGCGCCATCAGCAGGCACTCGTTCAGCTCATTCAGCACAACCAGGTTGTGAATGAGTCCTTATCCCGGATTGTAGCCAGCCACACTGCAACCAACACTCAACTGATTGCAAGCATTAATAATTTGAGCAGCAATATTACATTGATGGGAGCTCACCAAGTAACCTCCAGCTCGGGGACCACGACCCCTATCCAAACGCCAGTAACCTCCCCTGTTCGGCGTTCCTCCAGAGCACGTGCCAGTGAGCCAGCACAAAGCACAGCACCCAGCACACACAAGCGGAAAAAATAACCCCAATGTGATTTGCAAAATAAAAATTTGTATTTGACAAACACACAACTTCCTGTGTCCGTCTCAAACATTGTCGAAGCTGCTCTGTATGTATGTATGTTTTTCATGGGTAATGACTGAAAATGTATTTTTAGCATAAACTAAGTACAATGTACACACCACTATAAACAACAAACAGTAAGTTACAAAACACACAATAGAAAGTAGTGCAAAGTGTTTAGTCAAGGATAATTACAGCCTACTAAAACTGACCTGAAAAATAGCGCAGGATCACTTCTTGCCGTACCTGCCTCCCTACATATGTACTCACACTGTCACCAGATGGGTCTAACTCCTCTGCTTGCTGACTGCTTTCTCCCTCATCATGTGCCAGATGTTGGTTTAAACACAGATTATGGAGAAAACAGCAGCAGAACACAATTCTAGTCACCTTTGTCATACAACAAAAGGCCTGCAGATTTATCCAGACACCGAAACCGTGACTTCAGCACACCAAAACATCTTTCTATCACATTCCGCGTAGCCTTATGTGCATGATTGTAACTGTGTTCAGCAGGAGAATCAGGTTGGGACAATGGAGTAAGGAGCCAAGAGTAGCAGCCGTAACCCCCATCACCTGAAAAACAGATATAGTCAACATTAGTACATATGTTAGATTATTCTTTCACCTAATCAAAACTCGAGTTTGTGGTTAAAAGACATACACACAAAACATTTTAAACATACCCAACAGCCAGCCATCAGGCATTTGTCCGTCCTCAAATTTATCGAAGAGCGATGACTGACTGAGGATGAAGGAGTCATGGCAGCCACCAGGGTAACCTGCAACAACACTCATAATTTTTATGTTTGCATCACAGACCACCTGGACATTAGTTGATTGTGCCAGATGCCTATTAGTATATATATATTGGCGGCCCTTAGGTGATCTCAGCTGAACGTGTGTGCAATCTATGGCCCCCAGCACATTGGGCATGCCAGCAAGCTCATAGAAAGCTACCCTGACAGCACTCCACTCCGACTCCTCGGTAGGGAAGCAGATTGAGGCATTAATGTGTGGCTCCAACACATCCAAAACCTGAGTGGACATTAAACAAGCTAAGGTGAGTGTCATGTTAGGTATTCTCTACAATACTGTGTTGTTTGTACTTACAGAAGAAACACTTAGACATAACCGCCTATGTATTTTTAGACTCACCTGATTCAAATATCTGGAAAAGGTGGGCTGTGAGATACCAATGACGTCGCCTGCCACAGCCTGGAAGCTCCCAGTAGCCATAAAGTGTAACACAGCCAGGAGTTTGTGTAGGCCTGAGACAGAGCGAGAGCGTGCTGTCTCAGGGTCTATGCCCAGTTTGACAAGGTCATACAGGTGGAAAATGTTGGTTCTATTTAGGCGGAACATCTGTATGACCCTATCATCGGACAATGCATTTAAGTTTAAACGCCCTCTAAAAAAACGAGGCTGGCGCAGCCTCCGCGGTACCTGGACAACCTGTTGACCATGTTCACTTACCTGGGCCTGATTCCTGGAAGCCTCATGGAGCAGTCTAAGGTATCCCACAGCAAACCAAAAATCATTGGCACACACCACAGCCGCCATTTCAGAGTGAGAGAAGTTCAAAATGTGCCTGGAACACTTTTATAGGGCCAAACATTCAGGTGTGAGTAATGTATAATTGAGTACACATGTAAACACGCTTTTCAAATGCTGGCGCGTTTTTTTTTAGGAAAAAATTACGATGTGTAATTTTTCGCGGCCGCGAATGCATTTTCACGGCAGCAATTACAATTACGAATGGATAGTAAATGACCGAGATTCATATCTAAACAGGCGTAATTTGACCGATGGTGTATTCATTCGTAATTTTTTACTTGGACTTGCAAAAAATTACGAATGCCCTCATCTCTGCCGTGATTAGTGTTTAGTAAATTACCGAGATGACACTTTGCTGAAAAAACGGCATCTCGGTCAAAATCGGGAGCTTAGTAAATTTACCCCTTAGTCTCCTCTTTTCCAGTGTAAACATGCCTAGTCTTGCAAGCCTTTCCTCGTATTCCAGTGTCTCCATGCCATTAATTAGTTTGGTCGCCCGCCTCTGAACCTTTTCTAGCTCCAGGATATCCTTTTTGTAGTATGGTGCCCAGAATTGTACACAATATTCAAGGTGTGGCCTCACTAGTGATTTATATAACGGGAGTATAACACTCTCATCCCTTGCATCAATTCCCCATTTTATGCATGCTAATATCTTATTAGCCTTCTTTGCTGCAATCCTACTTTGGGTACTGCTGCTTAGTTTGCTATCTATAAGGAAACCTAAGTCCTTTTCCAGTACAGAATCCCCTAATGTTACCCCATTTCGCATTAACTTACACTTGTCTGTATTCAAGCGCATTCTCCATTTCGCTGCCCATGCTTCTAATTTAACTAAGTCGTTCTGAAGCGATTCAGCATCCTCCTCCGTATTTATAGCCTTACACAATTTGGTATCATCTGCAAAAATTGACACCATGCTCTCTAGAACTTCTGTTAGGTCATTAATGAAAATATTAAACAACTAGGTGATTCATCGCGCCCTACGGGCGCTGTTCACATCGTCGCAAGGGGCTGCGCCCCTTTAACCCCTGAACGCCTTTCTGGCATCCAATAATTGTATTATATGGAGTATTACCATTGCACGACGAAAGGGAGTCCGATGGGGAGGGGGCGGGGTAGTGGGGGATGTGGATGGGAGAGGGGTCCGGATGCACTGCGGTTGGGGAGGGGCAGGTGTCGCAGATGGGGGGAGGGGTTCCGGAGGTGCTGCGGGTGGGGAAGGGGGGGTTCTGTGGGTGGGTTAGGGGGTCCGGAGTTCGCCACAGGTTGGGGAGGGGCGGGTGTAGGGGTGTCACAGATGGGGGAGGAGGTCTGTGGGCGCTGCGGGTGGGGGAAGGGCCAGGTGCGGGGGTCCCATGGGTGGGGGAAGGGTGAGTGTGGGAGTATAATGGGGTATAGATAATAGGGTGGGGTACACTGTAGGGGGTATATATAATGGGGATGGGTACACTGTGTGGGGTATATATAATGGGGATGGATACACTGTGGGGGAGTATATATAATGGGGATGGGTATACGTTGGGGGGAATATATAACGGGGATGGGTACACGTTAAGGGGTATATGTAATGGGGATGGGTACACTGTGGTGGGTATATGTAATGGGGAAGGGGTATGTATAATGGGGTCAGGGTATCGGGGGAGACTTCCTGCCGCGGATCCCTCACCTTACCTGGCCAGCTTGCCTCTCGACATCCCGCTGGCTTTAGCTTCTCCTTCTCGGTCCCGCATGCAGGTGGCGCCAGAGCTGTCACTGGGTCAGTCCGGGGACTGGCATGAGGCTTACACCGCCACCCAGCCTGGAGTCTGAGGATGCAGCCGGGGTACAGCGGGAAACACGGAGTGGAGGCCATGTGGGCTGGGAGTGGAGTCAGCAGGGAGAGCCGAATCCAGCAGCCAGGGCACAGGGACCACAGAGCTGCCCCCACCTGGGATATATACAAGGGGCATCCAGTCCTACACATAGCCCCATACTCTGGGGGTTACAGTGCTGCCAGTACCGCATGCTGGGGGTTATAGCAGGGACGTGCGGTGAGGTGTTTGGCCAGATATTTGCCCAGATTTGTGACTCATTTCCTAACTTTGTGTGACTCCGCCCAGCGCTATACACTGAGTCACAGATGTGGGCAAATATATAGGAGATGGGGGGGCAGGGGGAGATGTGTGTACAGCAGGTATATATATATATATATATATATATACATGGGGGGTAGATGTGTGTACAGCAGGTATATAGATGTGGAGGGAGTACATAGGGCAGGTATATATGAGCGGGGGGTATATAGGGCAGGCACAGGTAGGTATGAGTGTACAGCAGGTATATATGTGTGTATGGAGTGGGTACGCAGGGCAGGCAAGTATGTGTGTGCATGTGGGTATGATGTGTGCACAGCAGGTATATATGTGTATGTGGAGGGGTAGATGTGTGTGTACAGCAGGTATATACATGTGTGGGGAGTAGATGTGTGTACAGCAGGTATATATGTGGGGGGGTAGACGTGTGCACAGCAGGTATATATGTGTCTGTGGAGGGAGAGCATAGGGCAGGTAGGTACGTGTATGTGGGCACATAGGGCAGGTAGGTATGTGTGTGCGCGTACATAGGGCAGGTATATATGAGTGGGGGGTAGATGTTTGTACAGCAGGCATATAGATGTGTGGAGGGAGTACAGAGGGCAGGTCTATTAGAGTGGTGGGGTATATAGGGCAGGCATAGGTAGGTATGAGTGTGCAGCAGGTATATGTGTGTGTATGGAGTGGGTACATAGGGCAGGCAGGTATGTGTGTGTGGGGGGTAGATGTGTGTACAGCAGGTATATATATGTGTGTGTAGGGGGTAGATGTGTGTACAGCAGGTATATATATGTGTGAGGGGTAGATGTGTGTACAGCAGGTATATATACTGTATGTGTGGGGGGATAGATGTGAGTACAGCACGTATATATTTATGTGTGTGTGTGGGGGGGGAAGATGTGTATACAGCAGGTATATATATGTGTGTGGGGGGGGGTATGTGTACAGCAGGTATCTATATATATATATATATGTGTGTGGGGGGGTAGATGTGTGTACAGCAGGTATATATATATATATATATATATGTGTGTGTGTGTGTGTGTGTGTGGGGGGGGGGGGGGTGTACAGCAGGTATATACTGTATGTGTGTATGGAGGGAGTACAGGTATATACACATAGTGTGGGGAAGGGAGGAGGTGCTGCAGCTGCTGTGTACTGCGGGTCACTTGCTTGTCGCCGTCTTCTGGCGGCGGCTCCCCGCTCTCATCCTACCCGGGTGGCTCCGTCCTCCGCTGCCACCGCCTCACAGTCATCCTACTCGGGCGGCTCCGTCCTCCGCTGCCGCCGCCTCACAGTCATCCTACCCGGGCGGCTCCATCCTCCGCTGCCTCACAGTGACTGGTCGAGCCTCCTGCCGCCGCGGCCGTTACCCGTCCTCCTCCTCCAGGCAATCATACAGTGGCCAGTTGCCTGCTTTTTCCTCCTATAGCTTAGGCCAGATCTGTGACTCTGATTCCGCCCAGCGTTAGCAAATGAGGCACAAAGTCACAGATCTGGGCTAATATATAGGAGATAGCGGTCCTAATACTGAGCCTTGTGGCACACCACTTAGCACTTCAGTCCAATTTGAAAAAAGATCCATTAACGATAACGCGCTGCTCCCTATTATCTAACCAATTTTTGACCCAAGTGCATATTGTGCTTCCTAGCCCTATTTCATGTAGCTTGTAGATACGTCGCATGTGTGGTACAGTGTCGAAAGCTTTGGCAAAGTCTAAAAAATTACATCCACCTCTTTACCTTGATCGAGGTTTGCACTTACTGTTTCAGAAAAGCCAAGTAAGTTGGTTTGACAGGATCTGTCCTTCACAAATCCATGTTGATTCCTTATAATGACCTTATTGGCTTCAATGAACTTCTGAATACTATCCCTTAGAATACCTTCCAATACTTTCCCCACTATAGATATAAGACTAACTGGTCTATAATTAATTACCTGGTGCAGCTTTACTTCCCTTTTTGAATGTAGGCACTACTTCCGCTATACGCCAGTCTTTGGGAACCATACCTAATATTACTGAATCCTTAAAGATCAAAAATAGCCGTTTTGCAAGTTCAGAGTGAAGCTCCATTAGAACCCTTGGGTGAATTCCATCGGGACCCGGTGACTTATTAATCTTTAAACGTTTTAATCGGTCACAGAATACCTCCTCGCTTAAATAAGTACCTATCAGTGGGATATTCTCATTATTGAGATTGTGTGTTAGTCCCTGAATTGAGTCCTCTCCAGTAAATACTGTTGAAAAAAACTCATTGAGTGTGTCCGCTATGTCATTATCATTTTTGCTTAAGACTCCCAACTTGTCTTTTAAAGGGCCTATACTCTCCTTCTTTAATCTCTTGCTATTAATGTATTTAAATAATTTTTTGGGATTCGCTTTGCTTTACTTTGCTACTAGTTTTTCAGTTTCTACTTTAGCCGCTCTTATTTCCTTTTTGCGTATTTTGTTAAAGTGCTTATAGTGCTGAAATTACTTTCCCGTCAGATTTGTATTCTCTAAATGCTCGCCTTTTCTTGCCCATAAGATCCTTTATCTTTTTGTTAAGCCACATCGGTTTATGATTTTTAGTTTTTTTGCTGTTCGTAGGAATACATTTGAGAGTATTTTTAGCTAGCAGGGATTTTAGTACATCCCATTTCTCCGTGGTATTTTTTCCTAAAAACAAACCTTCCCATTCAATATCCCTGAAAAATACCCTCATCATTTCAAAGTTGGCTTTGCTAAAGTTTAGAGTCCTAGTTGAGCCAGTATAGGACTGTTTATGAAAACTGATGTTTTTTACTGTTTACACTGTGATCAGCTTGTGTGTCCATCGGACACACATAGCTGATCACTCCGCCGGGTCCCCGCTCAGCTTTCTCTGCCAGGGGCAGAGAAAGCTGGGCAAATGCCACATTATCGCAGTGCTGCCCTGTGAACCCTGAGCTGGTGAGATTATCAAAGGGCACACTGCGGTATTTTATCACATTTTTGGGGGGGAATGCAATGTGGGTTACTAAAAAAAAGTGAATTAAAGGGATTGGAGCAGTTTTTCATGAAAACTGCTCCAAATGCCCTTTAATACATTCAGGTGATACTAAAATAATGTGAAAAGGGTGTGAAAACACCTTTTTTCACATTATTTTAGTAAAAATAATGTTAATAAATAGACCCCTAAGGCTATAATGTGTTCTCATGTTCTAAGACAGTACCTTGTGTTCCGGGTTTGACTGGCCATTTTGTACTTCTGTCAAATGGCAGTGGCCCGATGGGCCGGTACGACCACACAGAGAGCGGGACTGGCCAAGCAGCACGGCCTTCCGACTCTCTGCTCTGACGCTGGCTGCTTTTGTGGTACCCACGTGTGGGATACCTCTACTGTCCCCCTACTAGTTTTCATAACAGCCAGCGCTGCCTGCAGGGACCTGTCAGCTACATAGGCACTGACAGTGTCGAGATCCCCTGCCCCAGTTGCCTAGCAACAACATGCGGGAAGAGCCGTGATGGAGGGCACCAGGACCCAGGAGAACCGTACTGCTGGTCTGCCCAGGCGCGGGAACCTGGAGTGTCAGGATTGGAAGGGAAGCTGCGCGCCAAGAAGAGGAGGAGGGCAGAGAGTGATCCGGAGCACGGGAGCACGGCCGCGGGAGAAGAGAGGAAGCCGCCTCAGGGAAAGAGATAGGGTATTGAGATGATGTTTAATATATGCAATTGCTCCAAGTGAGAATCGAGTTATAGCGGTGACTGATATTTTCGGCGCAATAAATGGTTGTCACCGCCCACATGTGTAGTGGTCCTTGAGTATATTGTGTTTGGGTTGTCCTTTCGGGGTTCTCCTGGTTCTTCTGCCCCAGCCTTACAGGTGACGGAAAGAATAGTCGCTGGCCTCGACATCATTGAAGAGTGGATACGGCCGAACACGAAGACGACCGAGCTTCAGGTACGAACCCACTTTAGAGCGATATCACACTTTCATACAGAAAGACGGGGACCTGCATCTAGTCCATACCCCCCCCCCCCCCCCGACTCATTGCACGCCCCTGTGAATCGCCCCCTCCACCATGGCCATGGCCCCCTTGTCATGCGCGTGACTGCTGTGCATGTCACAGTGATGTGCTGGGGCTGCTTCATGGCCCCAGTCTGTCCCTGCTTGTGTTCCATGCAAAATTCTCCATCATTTCCAATGACTCAGATTCCTGATGTCTCCAAATTGAAAAGTTAGCCTGTCTGTGGCTTGAAATTGTCAAAGTCGAAAAATATCCTCTTACATATGCCTTGTACTAACCCCTCATGCACATGCGCGCTGCACGTGCATGCGCTCTGCTGTGCGTGCACATATCCGCAAATTGCGTAAGATCGCTCCGGCGATCACGCGCGGTGTATGCGCATTTACGGTAGAGTTTGTGAGCGTCTAGCGGGCGACTCGATCATAACATATTTTACCCACATAGTGTGTTTTGTAGTGAATATTCCCCTTAACAATGTCAGAAAGTATGTTTAGTGTAAACGGTTCTTGGACAGGGAAACTCCTCTTTGCATGATAGGAAGGGTCAGATAAAGGTAGAACGGTGGTGTCTAGTATCCAGCTGTAGAGTATTTTATTAGTAACATTTCGGTGTTGGTTAGGAAGAGATTGCTCGCTCCTGCGCATAATTATGTACAAAAGTAGTTTATAGATATTTACTGTATTTGCTGTTCATTACCCATGCGGCGGGAATCCTAAGGATACCTCCCACCTGAGCAGTTGGAGAAAGGCACAGCCCACCTGTTCGAACCCACCTATGACCTTTTGTTATAATGCAGAGACACATTCCTGTGTCCAATGAGCCATAACATTATAGGGACCATTGTATTGTTACTGTATGTTGTGTATATAAAGACCACCATTGCCTGTCCAGTCACTCACTCTCTCTGCAAGGTTTTCATATTGAAGGCTGAGGGCTGGATTCAGGACGCGCCTGCGAATCATTCCCACGTGTGTAAGTTCTCTGTAGCCATTTTGTTATCCTCTGTGTGTTATGATTCCAGTACTTCTGACCAGAGGAGATCTTATGACAAAGGCCAAAGTACTGGAAGGGAATGCTGGTTACGGGAGCAGGAAAGCCTAGTAACCCCTGGCGCCCTAACTCCGTTGTCTCGCCCGTGTTATCAGAAATCCCCTGCGAGACTATGGTTGCTTGAGCCCATGGCAGCCGCGTTTGAAGGGCGGATTATGTCTGCCCAACTCCGATGCCCCCTCAGGACTTAATGGGAGACAAAGGGAAATCCGAGACAGGGTGATAACAAGGGGCCCTCTGACTAAACAACCAGGCCAGGGGCTACAAGCTAACTAAACTTAAACCAGAAGTATGTGCGGACAAACCGCCAGGGAAAAGGACAACCAAAATCCACTAATCCGTTACTCCTACCCAGCACCGCTGGATACCAGAGTGGATTTGTGGGAGCGGAATCCTCCGCAAAAGCTCAGAGACTCAATATAACAAATAATAAATAGTAAGCGGTCAAGCCGCAACACACGGCTACGCCGCGACTCACGAACACCACAGGATGTTAAAGGTGCTCGGTCAGGACTCCAGGAACAGATGACAACTTCCGAGTACTGGACCACTGAGGACAGGAACGACCGGATAGAGCAGGACTGGAAACACTCTCTGCAACAGATACAGCAAACAGGAAGCTCAGGAACTAGCAGGAACCAAGCTCAGAACTCAAGCAAAGGAAATAGAAAAGCAATACCCAAAGGTATTACCTATACCCAGGCGCTAGATGGGTGGTTCCCCACAGCAGCTGTAAGAAAAGGGTTGGTCAGACCCCTAAACAATATGTAAAACAGAAAAATGCAGCGCTTAAATGGTCACATAAGCAAAAACAAAAACAAATAACGTATAAAAATGCTTATTTAATAAAACTTATTTAAAAGGTGATCTGTATTAATGAAATATATCTAGTAAAACTTTCACAAAATTTTCAATCATGATAGGTGTTTTTCATATATCAAAATGTCCTTGTAGAAGGTCGGTATTAAGGAACCTGTTCCTATAATAGTCCCCTTGCAAAGAAGGACCCTTTGTCCTATCCGTGAGTTTATAGTTACCACCAGCGTCCCTTGAGGTAATTAAGCGAAGCTGCGTCCGCAAAGTGGCTGCTCCTCAGAGGGTGGTAGATGTGGCTCCTCCACGGTAGTTATAGGTTCTTTTAAGGGTCCAATTTGTTGAAAGGCAATTGCGGGGGCTTGGTCCAGGTCCAATCCTTCCAAGGTTTAGGTAAACACGCTATCAGGCAAGTCCCACCCAGAACTCAAGCAGACTGAAAACCCAGAAATATCACCAGCATCTGCGAACTGCAATCAGCCAGCATATAACAGAGAGGCCTAATTAATAATCCAGTGCAGCTGGCCTATTGCAGGACTCCAAGCTGACAAGATGCAATTAGCAGCCAGATGAGGCTGAACACATGGGAACAAGCTGCAATTGCACAGACTCACCAGCGGCAGCAGACAAGAGTAATCTAAAACAGAGCAATGGGAAATCCTGGCATGCAAGACAACTAAATAAACATAAAATAGAAATGAACCACTACCTGTGGTTCATAACAGTATCCCCTCCTTAAGGGTGAGCTCCGAGCACCCCATGACACCCACGGGGAACATAAACAGAAGTATAACATAAAATACATAACAAAAATGCAAAACAGGAATGAGCCACAGCCGTGGCTCATAACATTACCCACCCCTTGAGGAGGGGTCAAAAGACCCCAACATTCAGACTATCCAGAACAAGGGATACAAAAAAAAAAAAAACCTGACACACTGGTCTAACAGACAAGAAAACAAAAACAAGCTGTAGCAACAACTTGTAACAGTGCCCTCCCCCTAACGGTGGCCACAGGACACAAGACAAGGAGAAAAAAAAATCTCTTTTTTTTTTTTTTTTTTAAATCAAGGCAAGAGTCAAAAAATTATTTCTTTTTCTTCTTCTTCTTTTTACAAAGCTCTTTAGGTCTGACCAAGGTAATTCCCCAAACATTGTCTGAACTGATGGTACCACCCAGCAAGGCTGCGTTCAAATCAGAGACAGGTTTCTTACCCTTGGGAGCTGAACTTTCTGGTAAAGTACTATTATTAGAAGAAGAAGTCAAAAAAGCACATCCTGCAGTCAAAACATCGGGCTGGGACTCTTGTGCAGAGTTTACAGTATTTGGTGGACTCTCAGCAGACAAGACGGGTGACTTAGAGGAACCTGAACCAATTTCTTTGGAACCGTATCTTTTAACAATTGCATCACAGAATGCTAGGGGATCCTGAAGAATGGGATCTTCAGCTTTCATTAGGCTGGTTGCCCACTCAGAAGGCTCTCCTCTAAAAGAATAAATCAGATAGAGCCCAAGGTTTTCTGAAGTGATGCCCAGAAATGGTCTAGACAACATAATAGTGTAATAGTGTTTGAAAAGCGCCAGAAATTGGGCGAAGTCCCCATCAAAGGTTATGGATGTTGAGATATCAGAGTCAGGATCTGTTTCCTTCTCATCTGACTGACTGGAGTGCTTTGCTAGGACCTGGTCACTATTGACCTTACTCGAGGCTGAGACTCTCTGAACCCCACCCGGGGCTGAGACTTTCTGAACCCCACCCGGGGCAGTGACTTTCTGAACCCCACCCGGGGCAGTGACTTTCTGAACCCCACCCGGGGCAGTGACTTCCGGGGACCCCGCTGGGGCAGTGGCCTCCGGGGACCCCGATGGGGCAGTGGCCTCCGGGGACCCCGATGGGGCAGTGGCCTCCGGGGACCCCGCTGGGGCAGTGGCCTCCGGGAACCCCGCTGGGACAGTGGCGTCCGGGAACCCTGCTGGGGCAGTGGCCTCCGAGAACCCCGCTGGGGCCAGCACCTCGGATTCTTTTACTGGGACCGGGCCGTTGGCCTCCCTGACTGGGATCGGGCCATCGGCCTCCCTCTCTGAGTCGATAATTATCGAAAGTTCTCCCGGGACTATGACTTCCGGGACTTTTGCTGAAGCAATAACGTTCAGATCCTCCACTAATGCTATGCTTCTTAAGTTCTTTCCTGGGGAAGCGACTTCTAGACCCTTCTTTGGGGCTGCGTCTCTCGAGACCCCACTTGGGGATATTACTTCAAAGATCCCTTCTGGGGTTTTGCTTCTCGAGTTCCCCTCAAGAAATATGGTTTTAGAGACCCTTTCTAGGGTTGCGCTTTTCAAGTCCCTACCTGGGGTAACAGCTTCTGAGACCCCTTCCGATATGGACACCTGAACTATAATATTTGATGTCCCTCTATAAGCTAGGGCATCAGGTACCGCTCCAGCACTCTGGGCATCGGGTACCGCTCCAGCACTCTGGGCATCGGGTACCGCTCCAGCACTCTGGGCATCGGGTACCGCTCCAGCACTCTGGGCATCGGGTACCGCTCCAGCACTCTGGGCATCGGGTACCGCTCCAGCACTCTGGGCTACGGGCACCGCTCCAGCACTCTGGGCTACGGGCACCGCTCCAGCACTCTGGGCTACGGGCACCGCTCCAGCACTCTGGGCTACGGGCACCGCTCCAGGACCCTGGGCTACGGGCACCGCTCCAGGACCCTGGGCTACGGGCACCACTCCAGGACCCTGGGCTACGGGCACCACTCCAGGACCCTGGGCTACGGGCACCACTCCAGGACCCTGGGCTACGGGCACCACTCCAGGACCCTGGGCTACGGGCACCACTCCAGGACCCTGGGCTACGGGCACCACTCCAGGAACCTGGGCATCGGGCACCACTCCAGGAACCTGGGCATCGGGCACCACTCCAGGAACCTGGGCATCGGGCACCACTCCAGGAACCTGGGCATCGGGCACCACTCCAGGAACCTGGGCATCGGGCACCACTCCAGGAACCTGGGCATCAGGCACCACTCCAGGAACCTGGGCATCAGGCATCACTCCAGGGACTTGCAACTCCGCTTCCACAGGAACCTCAAGAGAGGAGAGAAACATTCTCTTTTGATTCCTGAATCTATAATGGGGCTCCCTTGCCCAAGGACCCCAATTATAGGACAGAGAGCTTTTTTGTGTGGGTTGTGTGACAAGTGCCTCTGCCACAGTAGAGACAGGAGTAGGTCTTGTATCATGACTCAACTTGGCCAGAGGGCAAGACTCGTCACCACACTTTGGCTTGCGCAACTCACAGGTCTGCAGATAATGGCCTAAACCCCCACAATATAGGCATAAGTTTAAGTTTCTGCGACGCAGACGCTCCTCTTCTGAGAGCCTGGGCCGCAAAAAACTTTTAAACCTTTTCTCTTCAATTAGACCAGAGGATTCTCTTGTCACCATACTGTGAGCAAGAGTCTCTTTAGAGATAGATGTACTCTCAACGACTTCTGGCAAAATGAGCAAGATTTTAGTCAGAAGGTTTTGCAGTTGCTTTAGGGATTGCTGCAAAACTTCTAGTCGCTCTGGTCTCAAAGCACTGAATACAGAGTTCAGAGCTGCGAGAGATGCCTGCAGGGCTTGCATAGTAGACATAGGAGGATTTAAAACTAGACGAGACAAGACAAGACAAGGCAAGACAAGGCAAGGCAAGACAAGGCAAGGCAAGACAAGGCAAGGCAAGACTAAATTTTGCTAAACAACACAAGACTTTTTTTTTTTTTTTAAACACCGGACTGGATTCAAAACACCGGACTGGATTCTAAACACCGGACTGGATTCTAAACACCGGACTGGATTCTAAACACCGGACTGGATTCTAAACACCGGACTGGATTCTAGACTAGACACTGGACTGGGCCAAAAAAGAAAAAAAAGTTTTATTTCTTTTTTGTGGTATGGCTGGTGATAATGTTATGATTCCAGTACTTCTGACCAGAGGAGATCTTATGACAAAGGCAAAAGTACTGGAAGGGAATGCTGGTTACGGGAGCAGGAAAGCCTAGTAACCCCTGGCGCCCTAACTCCGTTGTCTCGCCCGTGTTATCAGAAATCCCCTGCGAGACTATGGTTGCTTGAGCCCATGGCAGCCGCGTTTGAAGGGCGGATTATGTCTGCCCAACTCCGATGCCCCCTCAGGTCTTAATGGGAGACAAAGGGAAATCCGAGACAGGGTGATAACAAGGGGCCCTCTGACTAAACAACCAGGCCAGGGGCTACAAGCTAACTAAACTTAAACCAGAAGTATGTGCGGACAAACCGCCAGGGAAAAGGACAACCAAAATCCACTAATCCGTTACTCCTACCCAGCACCGCTGGATACCAGAGTGGATTTGTGGGAGCGGAATCCTCCGCAAAAGCTCAGAGACTCAATATAACAAATAATAAATAGTAAGCGGTCAAGCCGCAACACACGGCTACGCCGCGACTCACGAACACCACAGGATGTTAAAGGTGCTCGGTCAGGACTCCAGGAACAGATGACAACTTCCGAGTACTGGACCACTGAGGACAGGAACGACCGGATAGAGCAGGACTGGAAACACTCTCTGCAACAGATACAGCAAACAGGAAGCTCAGGAACTAGCAGGAACCAAGCTCAGAACTCAAGCAAAGGAAATAGAAAAGCAATACCCAAAGGTATTACCTATACCCAGGCGCTAGATGGGTGGTTCCCCACAGCAGCTGTAAGAAAAGGGTTGGTCAGACCCCTAAACAATATGTAAAACAGAAAAATGCAGCGCTTAAATGGTCACATAAGCAAAAACAAAAACAAATAACGTATAAAAATGCTTATTTAATAAAACTTATTTAAAAGGTGATCTGTATTAATGAAATATATCTAGTAAAACTTTCACAAAATTTTCAATCATGATAGGTGTTTTTCATATATCAAAATGTCCTTGTAGAAGGTCGGTATTAAGGAACCTGTTCCTATAATAGTCCCCTTGCAAAGAAGGACCCTTTGTCCTATCCGTGAGTTTATAGTTACCACCAGCGTCCCTTGAGGTAATTAAGCGAAGCTGCGTCCGCAAAGTGGCTGCTCCTCAGAGGGTGGTAGATGTGGCTCCTCCACGGTAGTTATAGGTTCTTTTAAGGGTCCAATTTGTTGAAAGGCAATTGCGGGGGCTTGGTCCAGGTCCAATCCTTCCAAGGTTTAGGTAAACACGCTATCAGGCAAGTCCCACCCAGAACTCAAGCAGACTGAAAACCCAGAAATATCACCAGCATCTGCGAACTGCAATCAGCCAGCATATAACAGAGAGGCCTAATTAATAATCCAGTGCAGCTGGCCTATTGCAGGACTCCAAGCTGACAAGATGCAATTAGCAGCCAGATGAGGCTGAACACATGGGAACAAGCTGCAATTGCACAGACTCACCAGCGGCAGCAGACAAGAGTAATCTAAAACAGAGCAATGGGAAATCCTGGCATGCAAGACAACTAAATAAACATAAAATAGAAATGAACCACTACCTGTGGTTCATAACAGTATCCCCTCCTTAAGGGTGAGCTCCGAGCACCCCATGACACCCACGGGGAACATAAACAGAAGTATAACATAAAATACATAACAAAAATGCAAAACAGGAATGAGCCACAGCCGTGGCTCATAACACTGTGTTTGCCATTTGTTCTCATTGTGTACACATTCTGTTTTCTTGTATTTGCGATCATTCGCTATTGTTCATATTTTTCTCATTATTCTGTTTAGATTTTATGTTAGTTTTGTAGTGTATAAGCTGTACTGTTTTTCCCCCTTTTTACTCAAATAGAATCATCCACTGGGTGTTAGAGCCCAAGTGGTTTTTGTATCCTAACCAGGTCTTGTGTTTTCACTAGTTACTGTAAAGGGTTTACTGAGCGTCTCAATCGCTCAAGCAGCTTCTCATACAATCAAGGTTAATAAGCATTACATCGTTATAGCATTTCATTGCCAAGGTTTAAAGTGTAAAACGTACCCTTAAGGTGTGTAGTTAATAAGGGTAACTGTGTAACATTCCGTGAGCGTGCGTGTCGCTTGTGCGTCGCGCCCACGGCCTAGCGTCCGCTACGCTAGGTGCGTACCCTTACGGTACTCTGTGCGCCAATAGCGTACTTAGTCCATAATAGAATATAGCTCAATGTTTTTAGGTAATAACTGACTTTATCAATTGGGGGCATCGTCCGGGCCTCCTCATATCCGCAGCCAAGCGGAACCAGGCAGACTTTATCCATCAGCAAAGGGCGGGAAGGTAGTATCCCCTGTTAGCCATTTGGTGGTTGGGGATACGATATGTGCTGATTAGATAAGCGTCTGCTCCGCTTGGTTTGTAGGGATGCTGGTGGGATCCGGAACCGAAAGGTAAGAACGTTAAGCTATTGTCTTTTAAATCTGTTTAAATTTCTGTATTGGTGAAAATTGCGCACGCAACACACGCACACACTTGTATTTCCATTTGCGTATTTTCACATATCTACCTTTCTGTTTGCCATTAGCATTGATCACGTGCTGAGAAAATTTGTTGCTATTTAGTTAAAAGTAAAAGTAATACTTAAGGGAGTAATTGTAAAACATGCACGCAGCCTGACCCAGTTATAAAGGTTTATACAGGAGATACTGTGTGGTGTTTGGTAAACGATTATAGTTAAATATTGTTTGCATTTATAGAAGCGTGTTATTTGTGTTACTGCGGACGTATCCGGCCTGTGTACACGTGTCTCTGACCGAGTGCGAGACAGCGTACGCAACGCAAAGGTCTACGCACGTGGCGTACATTACGCAACGTGCGTACGGATACGCCCACTAAATACAAACCACACGATAGCATTGTTTTAGTAGTAGATACGGAAGCCACGAGATAATAGCACAAATTTGTTCAGTTTCCAAAACTTAGTTTAAAAAAGATCCTCCTCTCGTTGCATTACCTCTGGGATTAGCCTGTGTTACCTGAATTAAATAAATTTTCTGTACAGAAAAAATCAAAGTATATATGAAGTGAAAGAGCGTGTGTATGCAAGTAAAGTTTTTTTTGGTGTGAACCTTGAGAAAAATCGAGATCTCGTAGAAGGATACCCATGAAGTGAACACGTGGTGGCGTGGGAGAAGGCCATCTCACGTTAAAAGTCCATAAGGTAAGAGGAGCAATTAGTGTTACAGCAGACCAGGAGGTCCGCGAAAGTCAGAAATCCGTTAAAAGTACCTATACGCAGTTTCTGAAAACCCTGACTTAAGAAAGGTCAGAGGTAGAGAGCGCAGCCCTGGGGGTTGGCGCAATACCCATATAGGCCCGTTTTGAGAATACGCTCCGGCTGAAGGTTTCGCAGCCTAAACAACCGATTCCGCTGGTCGTTCTGCGGATAAGTAATAGTTACTTATATGCATTGCGACTGTACCGCATGTAATTGTGTGCATTAGTTGGTTACCTTGATACCCATTACGCAATTTGCGTACGCTTTGCGGGATCATAAACACTATTTGTACATTCTAACATGATTTGTGTAGGTTTTTTTTATTTTAAGGGAGGTTCGCTGTTCACTCAGGAATTCTCCAGCAACTGATACTTACTGGGGAGGGTAGCATACTCCCACACGCCCCAGTAAGTAGAGGTCACATAGAGGCCCTGGGTT